>NW_011916399.1:0-1323 GCF_000151845.1 Pteropus vampyrus | reverse complement strand
CAACTTCCTAGCTTACTAGGGAGATGTGGAAGGGGCCCAGGGCAGGCATCTAAAATTGGTAAGGAAGCTCTGTCAGAGGTTAAGCAGGGTGAGGCTTGTGCTGAGGTGGTTGCAAAGGCCACTTGATTGGGGAAACAGGTTCAGGGTAAGATAAGAGCTGCCAATTTGGAAAGGAACTGCGAATTGTTAAAAGGAGAAGATGCTGATTTGCCTGTTATGGATGCAAAATGCAACATCAAATCTACTGGGAAACTTCAGTAGTAATAATATTGCCATTTACTAAGCTTAGAGTTTTTGAAATTGGCCAGGCAGTGAGTTTAGTGGTTTGCCTGTGCAATTGGACTTAATTCTCTTAACAGTTTGGGAGGCAATGTGTATTATCCCCATGTTACACATGGGAAAACCGAGACTCACAGAAGGGTTAAGGGACTTACTTAAGCTCATAAACCCATAAGTGGCAGAGACAAGGTTAAAACTCAGCTTTTTTTTTTTTTTACTCCAGAGGGCCATTTAATCACCATGCTGTTTCCTCTTAGTTGGTCCTTTGTTCATTTAACCAATATTTATAGAGCATCCACTATGTACTAGGTGCTGTTGCAGGTACCGGGGATATGGCAAAGAACAAAACAAATGAAAACCCCTGCCCTCCTGGAGATTGAGGGAATTGGGCAACAACAGGATAGGTAATATATATGATCTATTTGGTGGGGCTAACTGCTAAAGAGAAAAGCAGGAAAGGGGGATAGAGTGATGCGAGGAGGGTTCCATTTTTCTAGGGTGACCAGGGAAGGATTTGAAAAGGAGACAATTGAAAAAAGAGCTGAAGGAGATGAGGGAAATAATCATATGGATATCTAAGGGGAAACGGTGCCAAGGAGGGGAAGAGCAGGTGCAAAGGCCCTGAAGTAGAATAAACAAGAACACCTGTATATCTGGAGAGTCCTAGGAGATGAGGCCAGAGAGATAAATGGCTAAATAGGCTGGGGGGCCTTATGGGCTTGTTATAGGGACCTCTGAGTGAGATGGGAAGCTACTGTCTTTGAATAGATGAGACACATGGTCTGACCTATGTTTTTACAGGATTGCCCTCACTGCTTATTTGAGAATAGACCAAAGGTGGGAAAGAGCAGCAGCAGAGGGAACAGTTAGAAGCTAATTGAAACTGAGAGATGCCTGGAGCTCCTAGAAAAATCCCTGAGTTGGAACAGCATTGAAAAGTGGGTGGGATGGTTTTTGCAGGTCACATGACAAATGCTTAGCTGGGGCCACAGGTTTTCATGTTTGGGGCAGTGCGAACACTCTAGGACATCATAGGGAAGAAAG
>NW_011916398.1:0-2638 GCF_000151845.1 Pteropus vampyrus | reverse complement strand
ATAGTATTTATTTAGTAAAATAGGATTAAATAAATTTGTCGAAACTTTTAATTAACATAATTTATGTTTTCGACCGTCTATGAGATATCTTCACAGGACTGCAATTACCAACGCTTACTCAGACTCTTGTGGATATTGATTATAATTTCTGCTTTGTTACAAGGAACTAATGTTCCATGAAGCTAAAATGGACAATGCAAGATGGGGAAAGATGAATGAATCAAAAAGAAGCTGGAAGCTAAAATATCAAATTCTTCTAAATTCTTCTTCACAAGACTTATTTTTCACTGTCTCCCAGGCCTAGCAAAGCAGGGAGGGAACAGGGAGAGTTAACTTTCTGCAGGCCTCCGGAGGACGGTGGTTTCTTTCCACCGTCCTTAAACCTGCAAAGTTTTCTCCGTAGAGTTAGGTCCAGAGGCCAGAAAGACCTCAGAGCTAAGAGTTCCATGGCCTGGCAAAGTCCTGTTTTACTTTGGGGTTAAGTTTTTATTTTTCCCATTGGGGGGAAAAAAAAAGTTCTCTTACTCTCCCCTAAATCTCCAGATTTCTAGCCAGCGTTTGCTCGCTTGTCGTGTCTTTTCTTCTTGACCTGCCCTTCGTCTCTCAGCCAGCCTGGACCCGGGTTCCACCACGTACTCTACCGAACCTGCTTCCGTCGATACTGCCCCCCACCCCAGCATCCCTGGCCTCAGGGTCTCCCTGCTCTGCAGACTCCTCCCCAGGACTCAGCTTGCCCACCCCAGCCCCAGGGCTTCAGTCCCCACTCGTTTGCTGACAGGGCCCACAGTGCCCAAATTCATCATGGCAGTGAGGCGGCCACACAGCCCCAGCCCGGTGCACTCACGGCCGACCGGCCATGCCAGCACGGTGGGTCCCAAAGAAGCCCAAATCCAGTTCGTCCCTTATCGCACGTAACAGTGCCACCACCGCACAACTGAGCGCGTCAGAACGTGGCCTCCTCGATTCCACGTGGGAATCAGCCGATTTTCGTTTGTCACCATCTCTTGAATCGATCTCCATCTTCCCGTCTTAACAGCCATTCCCTAAGGCCGGGCCGTTGTTACATCTCCCCTCACTTCCCGCGACGGCCCTGTGACTGCTCAGCTCACCCCCAGGCTCAGCAGCCCCAAAATCCATCATCTATGGACTTTTTCTTTAACACAAATCTGAGTTTATTATGCGCCGACGTTAAGACTTTCCATGGTTCCCTAGCGTCTTCACAACAGAATCGACAAGTCTTAGCGTGAAAGATGCTCATGACACCTCGACTGTGCTCACGTGCCCTGGTCTCGTCAGACACCATGCACCGCCACCAGCCACTTCCCACGGAAACCAGCATCTCCGGACACGCCGAAACGTCCACAATCGCACCAGGACACTCAACGCGCTGCCTGTGTCAGCCGCACTGCCCTGACCCTTCCTGCACCTTCTCAGACACCCTGCCACCTCCTCAGACACCCCGCCACCTCCTCGGACACCCTGCCACCTCCTCAGACACCCCGCCACCTCTTCGGACACCCCGCCACCTCCTTGGACACCCCGCCACCTCCTCGGACACCCCGCCACCTCCTTGGACACCCCGCCAGACCCAGCGCCCAGCAGCCACTCCCCAGCACGGCACCCACGACTCGCTGGAGCGCAGCGCCCCACACATGTTCGGGGCACACGCTCGGTGACCGTCACCATCGCTGTTAGCCCGTGAGCGCCCCGAAGGCCAGCAGGGCCTTGTGCTCACTCCTGACTCTGCGGTGCTTATTAAGTAGTTGCCGAAGGGCGAGGTACGGGAGCTGGAAGGTGGGGACTGATGAGCAGCTGGATGCGTGAGCGGCGCTAAGCTCCCTGACTGCCCTGAGGACGGCACGGTGTTCGCCATCCTGACCTTGACGGGCTTTGTCAACGTTCTTGGCCTCAGATTCACAAGGAGTGGCTTAAAGAAACCATTTTTCCTCTGCTTAAATGACACGCCCGGTAAGCTGCTCCTAGCACCCCATTTTGTCCGCTTGTCTGTAAGGCGTAATTTTTGCCCTGATTCTGGACATTCCGTCGTGTCGACCTGGAGCACCTACGTTTTGCTGTAGTCCTCAGGCGTGGCTAGGAGCAAGGACCCTGGGGGGGGACCACGGACTCCGTCTCGCCTTCTCCACTTACGGCTGTGTGACCTTCGGGAAGTTACTTCAATTCTCTGTGCTCAGTGTCCTCACCTGTGAAATGGAGGTGACAGGGTGGCTGTGAGCGTCAAGGTCCCAGACGTGAAGCACTGAGAACAGGGTCTGGTACCTAGAAAGCCCGATGTGGGCCTCACGCACAATTAATGCCTCCGACGCACTCGCCCACGCCTCAGCTACGGTTGCTCATACCCGCGGTCCCTAATGCCCGCGGCCCCTAATGCCCCCGGTCCCTAATGCCCACGATCCCTAATGCCCGCGGTCCCTCCTCGCGTGCCAGTGCCATGGTCCCCACTTCCTGAAAGCACCTGGACCGGGACGAGGCGCCTGGTAGCTCCCTGAGTCTTGACTGTGGTTTGATTTGTCACCGGGTGTACACAGTCGGCACTCAGGATGCAAATCCGCCGCACCTCTCAGTTGTGTGCAGTTAATCAAGGCGCCTTCCATTTGCCCTCGGGGGCTTCTGTCTTCTA
>NW_011916397.1:0-1072 GCF_000151845.1 Pteropus vampyrus | reverse complement strand
AAGGCCCAGCAAAGCAATGCGATGAGTAATACGAAAACCATAGATCATCGCTTTCGTCACATAACCAAATGCTGGCACAGACTTAAGAGAGAAAGGAAGGATGGGAGGGAAACGATGAGCCAAAAAAAATAGAGTAAAAATGAATTTCAGAGGGAAATGAGAATGAACATAAAATTCTGATAAATATTTTATATCAGGACAAGCTAATTAAACATGGATTCTGTACACAAGTAATTTACTCTTTAGTGAATTTGTTTAAATCATGCTGGGCTTGGCACGCGATGATAAAGCGCCATCCTACATTCACCTGAAGCAAGATGAGACAGGTATTGTGACGAGGATATGGCACTAATAAGGAGAATATAGAGAATTAGAGAATAGAGAGAAATAGAAATAACAGAATAGAGAGAAATAGAGAGAAATGTGGGGGGGGGGAATCTTTTTTTTTTTTTTTTAAGATTCGAGTTTAGGGAGGAGAATTTCTTTACACAAGGAAAACAAACACTAAGCAGGGCTAGGAGGAATGACATATGTCATCTGGATTGGGAGGGAGGGTTCCAGGCATTTCGGAGACACAGAATCCACCCTTACCCTCCATCCCAAGCTAGCAGCATTCTAGAAGGATGGAACCCTGTCAGAACGCAGGACGCTGACAGCAAGACAGCAAGACATTCAAGAAAAGGACATGGCCCTGGCATTAATCACGAGAGTGGTGGGACAACTGCTACCCAGGTCCGACCGGTCACTGCATTCTCCAAACACTCAGAGAAGACCGAGGCCAGAGAGCCAGCCAAGGGCGCCCCGCACTCAGGCCGGCTGCTTCCCACCATCACATGCAAGTTCATCCTGGAGTCTCCATCTCTCTCTCTCTCTCACCTTCTTCTTCTCTACTTTCTCTCCCAATCTCCCCCAATTTCTCAACCTCATTTAGCTCCTTCTCTTTTTCTTTCTCTTTCAATATGCAGTACACCCCACTTTGCTTTCACAGCCCCTAGAAGTTGAAGATTGCCTGTGGGGTTGGTTCCTTCCTTCCTTCCTTCCTTCCATACATACATACTTACTTACTTCCTTC
>NW_011916396.1:0-1134 GCF_000151845.1 Pteropus vampyrus | reverse complement strand
GCTCCAGCCGCCCGGGGCCCGCCGCCGCCGCCGCTGCGTTCCGGGCGTCTGTCTGGGCGCGGCGCCGCCGGGGGCTGGGCGGGCCGGGGGCGGGGGGGGCGCCCCTGCGAGCGGCCGAGCTCCCGCGCCCGCGCCGGCCGCCCGCCGCCAAACTTTGCGGCGCGCACACATGCTTCAAGTTGGGCGCGGCGGCGGCGCGGGCGGGCTCTGAGGGCGGCGCGGGGCGGCCATGAGCGGGCGGCCGGTCTCCCGCAAGCAGCGGCTCATGGCCGCCGTGGGCGAGCGAGCGGCGGGCGGCGGCGGCGGCGGCGGCGCGCCGCTCTCCTGCTTCATCTGCGGCGGCGGCATCGGGCGCGGCAAGGAGCTAAAGCTGCAGGTGAAGCAGCCGGCGGCAGCGGCCGGCGCGGGGGCCCCGGCGCAGCCCTTCTTCCCGTTCCTGCAGCAGCAGGAGCCGGCCCCCGGCGCGCGCGAGCTGTCCGCGGCCGACGGCTGCGTGCTGGTGTGCGCCGTGTGCCGCTGCTTCCTGGGCGAGCAGTGGGCGGCCTTCGAGCGCGCCCGCACGCCCGTGGACAAGCGCATGTACTGGCTCAAACGGCCCCATCAGTGCGACGCGGGCGCGGGTGGGCGCCGCGGGGGCGCTGGGGCCCCCCGCGAGTGGAACGTCGCCTATGCGCTGGGCGGCGCGGCCGGCGACGACGACGATGACGACGACGGCGGCGGCGGCGGCGGCGGCGGCCCCGAGCCCCGCGCGGCCGCGGAGGAGCCTCGAGACTCGGAGCTGTCGGAGCTGTCGGACACCGACCCTCTCTCCGAGTCGGACCCGGCTGCGCGAGACACCGCCAGTCCCCGCCAGGACGGGGCGCCAGCAGCGCGGGCCACCCCGGGGCCAGGGCCCCGTGGGGGTCGCTGTCAGGAGTGGAGGCCAGCGCCGGGACCCGCTCCAGGACGGGGCGCCGAGACCTCAGCGCAGCAGCACGTGGAGGAGGAGGGAGTGTCCTCGAAGCTCCACCTGGACGGGGAGCCCAAGACTGGCATTAGGCGCAGGAGAAAGGGCGCTGGGAAGCACTGGGTCCCTGAGCCTTAGGGCCAGTGTCCTGAGGGGCATTCAGGACCCTTGGCAAGGCCCTTCAGTCC
>NW_011916395.1:0-1535 GCF_000151845.1 Pteropus vampyrus | reverse complement strand
AGTCCTTTCTACAGGGAAAGAACTGGGGCCCAGAGAGGTGCTTCATGTCACTCCACACACGCTAGAAGTGCTGAACTGGAACCTGTCCCCCTGCTGTTTCTGACCCCAGTGTCCGGGTGCTAACCCTCTATGTCAGACTGTGAGCCGGGGGCAGAGACTGGGAGCTCCGTGTGACCTGAGGCAGATCACTGAAGCTCTCTGAGCCTCGAAGTCCACACCTGTACAACGGGCTCGAGATCCATGTCAAAGAATTGCTGTGAGGATAAATGACAGAATGTCTACAAAACGCCGAGGGCACTGCCTGGCAGGGGGACGATGAAACCAGCTGTCATACAAGCATCATCGTCATCATTCACTGTGCCTGCGGACATGCAGATGAGTGTGAACGGCAGGGGAAGAGGCTAAGTCTGAAATAATAGATGATCCTCTAGCATTCAGGTTTTGATTTGGGGGCAGATAAATGTATATCCCCCCCGCCCAGAACATAGCTCAGCCTCCTCCAAAATTTCCCAGGTTGGGCCAAGTGTCCCCCTCTGGCTCCCACAGTCTCTATGTCCTCTTTGTCACAGCACATGGCACCTACGTGGTGACACCTACACCTGGCTTCCACACTAGATTCTGAGCTCCTTGGGGAAGGGAGTATGTCTTATTCACTTCTGTATCCCCAGGAACCACCTGGAACAGAGCAGGTTCTCAGAAAAGTATTTGTTGAATGAATGAATGAATGAATGAATGAATGCAAGCAGAGGGGCTGAGGAAACGAGCCTGGGCTGCACTGTGTGACACTGGCCAATGCCTCAAATGCCCTTGGGCCTCAGGTTCCTGCTTTGGGTAATGACCAGGTTGGATTAGGAGGTCTGGATTCCCTCCCAGGCAGACATTCCAGGATCCTAGAAATCCGCTAGAGCTATACCCGGGCCTCCTCAGAGCTAAGGTGACCGGGGACAAGCACCTGGCTCACGCGGATCTGGCCAGCAGTGGGAACTGTCTGAAGGAGCCACCTAGAGACACATTTCTCCCTGGCTCAGGGCCCCAGGACAGACTCATTGTAAAGAGGGAGAAAATGAAGCCCAGAGAACAGCAGTTTCTTCCCCAAGACCATACGATAACCATGTACAAAGCCAGGGAAAGGACACGAGTGTCTTGTCTGCCGGTCCTGATCATGGCAGGGCAGGTGGACAAGGGGAGGACACTCGGATGGGGATGAGGCAGAACAAGCCCAGGCCCGAGCAGGAAGGGGAAGCAACAGCTGGGGGAGCAGAGAGAGGGGCCCAGAAGGAGAAAATGGATTCAGTTTCCCAGGGCTGTGGGCACCTGGGAGCCACTGTTCCCTGTTTCTCCCTCATCCCTCACCACCTGGGCGGGGACCTGAAAGACAGGGGGAGCCTTTAACCCCTTCCTTCCCAAGAGGTGGATGGAGGGAACCAGACAGGGTCCTCCTGAGACCATCAGCCCTCTGGGGCATCCAAGTTCCTGCTCTGCCAGGCCTTCGGTTGTCTCCCGGCTCTTTTCTACCTGTCCGGCCCCTTTGCTAC
>NW_011916394.1:0-1472 GCF_000151845.1 Pteropus vampyrus | reverse complement strand
TACGTCATAATATGCCACCCTTTGTGAGTGAGGATTGATGTCGACCCATCTCCCCTTGCAGGACTGCTGTATCTGCAAGCGTGGACTCACCAGCCGTAGAGTACTGAAGTACATGGCTCATCCTGCTCGTAATGGAGAGAGCTGACGCTAAGCTGCGCCTGCGTTTGCTTACGGATTTCCTGGGGTCTGTGTTTATCAACATCTTTATCCAGCCTTCCATATCTCCACTTGTCATCTCTTCTCTAGTTGTGTCATTAAATACATTCATTAAACATACAAACAGGATAGTCAGAGAACACTGTACGTAGAAGATAATATTTCTTGTTCGGATGCACCCAAGTTAAGACGGATATAGGAAATCACTTTTACGTGGCAGATTTATAGTGTAATATTCCCTTTTTCTAAAAATAAATATTTCTGTGAGGAACAAACTTCTTGTCTGTAGATGGAATCCGACTCTTATTTTCTATGGAAATCAAATTAATGTCATAAAATCTCAATAACTGGATGAGAAATGGTAAAGACTCCATCGAGGAATTCTCCTGGGATGAACACCGAGTAAGCCTGATGGGATAAGGGCCACGGCTTAGACTTGGGGATGGTGCGGTTGGGCTCCGGCCGGGTCTGTCCCCTGGAACAGCCAGGTACAGACATAACTTAGAGGAAACCGAGAGGCCGCCCAGGGAAGACCGGCTGGACCCAAGGAACGAGTGTGAAGCTACGAGAAGCAAACATTGTCTAAGACAAGAGTCTGGAAGTCCATTTCATGTCACAAATGGAGGGCACATCTGGTGAAGCCAAACTGCTCAAGAAGAGCCTGTGGCAGCCAGGGCCCCTGGCCCCAGGAGCTGGCTCCGTGACTCCGGGTGTTTCTGGGGAGGGAGGGATGAAGCCAGCTTTAAAGGGACAGAGCAAAGCTGAAGACAAATCGGTGGAGGTTGTGTTTCAAAATGTGTAATAATAATATAAATAATAATAATAATAATATAATAATAATAATAATAATAATAATAATAATAAGAAGAAGAAGAAGAAGAAGAAGAAGAAGAAGAAGCAGCAGCAGCAGCAGAAGCAGAAGCAGAAGCAGAAGCAGCAGAAGCAGAAGCAGAAGCAGCAGAAGCAGAAACAGAAGCAGAAGCAGAAGCAGCAGAAGCAGCTTGGATTCTCTTTCTAGAATTGTTAGAGATTAAGATCGCGACAGGTAAAGATCTTGCCCAAGTTTACAGAGTGAGATGGAATTAGGAGTCTAATTAGATGCCAAAAATATGCCACCGATACGTTCTGCAAGGGCAGACAGGGCGCCTACAGATCTGCACCACATGAGTTTGTGAAGGCAGAAAACGGTACTGCGGAGGAGTCTGTCTCAAGTACGCAGAGGGGCACGGGACATCAAACTCCAGGGAATCAAACTCCTCCCACGCTTTGCACAGCCAGACTTCTCTTACGCTGGAGAAGAGAAAAAAAAAAAAAAA
>NW_011916393.1:0-2437 GCF_000151845.1 Pteropus vampyrus | reverse complement strand
TCACACACACACACACACACACACACACACAGCACACACACACACCCTATCACCACACTATGTGAGATCCCTCAAAGGAGAAATCTGCCCTATTTTCCCACTGCAGGGTCTGGCACACAGGAAGCCCTCAATGTGTGTTTGTCAAAAGAACCTTGAACCTTAAAATGCTACAGTTCTGGAAGGCCCCTCGGAAACCATTTTATAGCTGCACAGAGATCCAGAGGAGGAAAGTGACTTACCCAAGATCTCTGCTCCAATGTGGCCATGCTGATGGTGTCATCCCAGTGTCCCCAGGGTCCCCAGCTCCTATTGCCTTCCAAAGGTCCCCCTCTCCTTTAGAAGCCAATTAAACACCTCAAGCACCCACCTTGAAATGCCTGCAGAAATGCCGTCCGTTTCAGGGACTTGCCTGGCTCTTGTGAGTTGGTGATTGTATGTTTGGCTTTTGCTCCAAATACCTGTTCCTGTTGCCTTGGGCACCACTACCTGTTTCCTGCCCCATTCCTGTAGCCTGAGGTCCTCTCCCCAGACACAAATACAGTCCTAACCCCACCCTCAGCGCCCCCCATAGCAGAAACAACACAAGCTCTTGGGGAAGACATTAAGGAAGTTTGAGGCAAATAATAACATTTACTGAGCATTTACTGTTTTCCATATTCTGAGTTACATGCTATAAATACAATAACTATAACAGCCCAGTGGCGCCAGGTATTGATATCATCCTCATTTGACAAATGAAAAAAAAAAAAAAATGAGGCTAAAGGGACACAGCTAAAGGCATCTGAACCAAGATTCGGCCCAACGATCTACACCCAGATCCTGACTTCATGGAGTCTCCTCCCCATCCTGGTCTTATACCTTCCCAGGTTCTCTCATCCTCTGCCTGACCAGCAGCCATGGTAAGATCCTCCCTGCCTCCCGTGGCTCCTGTCTAATCCAGTCTTCCACCCCCCGTGCGGCCACGCTGCAGCCATCCTGCAGAGCAGTACCTGCTTTATTTATGAGATGCATCTGGGCTCCCATCAAATCAGCCGGGAATGCTGCAGTGCCTGCAGTTGGGAGGCGGAGGGTCGTGGAGACCAAAAGTCCTCCAGGAGCCAGGCGGAGGCTAGGCTCAGCGCACCGGGCTCCAGCCAAGGCACCCAGTGGGCCTGCAGAGCACAGAGTAGGCCTGAAGACAAAGTGATATGGATGCCCTTTGCATCCCAGGCTACCCTAAACTAGTAGCTGAGAACTCTGGGGAGTGGGGGAGAGTTGGGAAATAGGGTGGGCACTGATATTAACTGAGCATCTCCTGAAAGCCACACAAAACCCCACAAGGTAGTGATTCATGTGCTCACGTCACAGGAAACTGAGGCTTGCAGAAAGTTGGCAAACTCTTTCTGAATGTATAACCCTGATTTGTCCTCCCTTCTCCCCCAAAAGTTAGGGTGGTTTATAAAGATACTCTCAGCATAGCCGGAAAACTAAACACAAAATAAATAGAAAAATTGCGCCAGAGAAAGGAGTATGGAGTCAGAGATTAAGCTTCTCTTCCAAGTGCCTGCCACATGGTTCTATCCGGTTGCTAATAAACCACTAGAGATTGGTTCTGAGCATCCTGACAGCCAATGCAAAGAGGGAATGCAATTAGTTTCACAAGTTTCCAAGGTTCTACAAGGAGAAAAGAGACTAAATGTGTCTGGTATTAATAACAGAGAAGGGATCTCGGGCCCTCTCATCCATTCTCAGATTCCTAATTTCCCAGAAATTGGCACATTGATCTCTTTCCCTATCCACCGCATTCCCTATTCCAGGGCCCCAGGACAGAACGATCCGACAGCACCTCGGAGGATGTGTTTTCGTGTGTCACCACCAGGTGGCAGTGCATTGCCCCTGAGCAGCTGGATGGTGGGAGGAACCAGAACGGGCCTGAGAAACCTCAGTAAGTTGATGATGAGCTTTTGGTTGAACATCAACAAAGTAGTCAGTCTCATGCTCAGCAGAATAACCCACAGGGGGTTAAAAGGAAGAACCCTGGACAGAGAGGAGTGCTGGGTTCAAATTCCAGCTCTGTTTTTTGGTCTCTGTGCCAACTTGAGCATATCAACTTGCCTCTCTCAGCCTCAGCCTTCTCATTTGATCAAAGGGGTGAAGAATGCCTGTTGGGGGAAGAGACTGAGACAGGGATGGAGAATGATCATTGTCACTAACGCCAAGAACAGCCACATGGTGAAGGACCCAGTGCTTCTGAGCTACAGGGGAAAAAACAAAAAAGGGCCTACCTTCCCAGAAAGAAAAGCCACCAGGGCCTCTAGTTGGCGACAGGAGGGAAAGTGGTGAGAGCTCTTTGCTTTCTCAGGTGGGTTTAGGGAAGTAAGAGTCAGGACTTTTTCAAGTATAAATGACAGAAACCCATCCTAAAAGTCTTAAGCCAAAAAAAGCGGGATAGGGTTTT
>NW_011916392.1:0-3220 GCF_000151845.1 Pteropus vampyrus | reverse complement strand
AAGAATTTGCTGAGTGATGGATGAATGCCAAGGGAACCATGGAAACAACTCTACGATGGTACGTATGTCAGTATTCACGGTTCATCCTTCTCGCTCCCCCCCCGAAACTAAACACTGCAGCTGGTGCTGGCTGTCTCTGCAAGGAGGTGGCAGAGAGCATGACAGCAGCGCTGGCAGTGGACTCAGCTGTCTGAGTTTGAGACATTCGCTCTACCACCGTCAAGTGGTGCCTTTCTTTTAGTCAGGTGACCTCTCCTGGCCTCGGTTCCTTTATATGGAAAAATGGACACACGTCATAGAGCACCTACATCATAGAGGTGTTCTGAGCACTAATTGCAGCAATCTGCGTAAAGCATTTTAGTATAGCTCCTGGTAAGCGCTCAGTAAACATTAGCCCGTATTAGTCGTCATAGAGATAGTATTACTGTTGGTGGCACAGAGGTTTCCCCACTCTTTGCAAGGCTCAGGAGCGCAGTGAGCAATCGATAGTACCCATGTGTGACTGAGTGAGTGAGAGGCGCTCGTCTTCCCGGACTCTGTTTGCTGGCTGGCGCAGCTCCAGGAATTGCCGTGTGTGTGTGTGTGTGTGTGTGTGTGTGTGTGTGTGTGTGTGTGTGTGTGTGTGTGTGTTTCCAACAGCACTGAGAGCTGGGAGGGTCCCCTCCTCACTTCCTGTCCAAGTCCACATTACATTCTTCCACCGGGCAACAACAGCTCATGGCTGAAACTCAGATTTGCATCCTCTCAGTTGAGTTTGATTCCACAGATAGGTTGCTCTAAAAGGTAGAAATTACAGTATTCATATTGTGATAAAAGTCCTTACCTCAGTACTCCTGTTATTTGTTAAAATGTGTAATAGCATCTCTAAGAACCTTGCATTGGAGAATGGAGGGAACACACCTGGCCCTTGGCTGCCAGCAGTAACTGAAGCACCTGGAGGAGCTTGGAGGAGGGAGCTGAGGACAGGCCTGTGTATGGGGGAGGGGTAGGAAGCACGCCGAGGCTGAGCTGGGCTAGGGGTGGGAGCGGGCAGCTTGGGTTCTCTCTATGAGCTTAGGGTCCTGGAAATGGCAGGTGGAAAAAGGAGGCTGGAGTAAGGAGGATACGAAGTTGAGCTAAAATTCCTAAAATCCTGTGAGCAGGGTCCTCCAGGCCTCAGCATAATCGGGATGTTGGTCCAGGTTGCTCACTTGCAGGAACAGCGGTCCTGCCCTGGAACCACACCTAGGCCTGCCTGCCACGCCAGCACTCCAGACTTCCCCATCCCCCAGCTCCTTCAGGATGCATCTACCCGATTTGCTGTGTCTTCAGACAGCTGCCTCTTTGGAAAGTTGCACGATAAACTAAATTCTTCAAATAACTAATGCCAAAATCCATTTCAAGTAGAAACTTCTGAATTCAGTAATGTACCACTCAAAGGAATGACTTTCTAATGATGAAATTTCAAGCTAAAACTATACCAGCTCCAGAGAGATTTGGGAGCAGACTTGCCATGAAGAATAGGGAGAAGACTGCTCATCCCTACTGTGTATTCGCCCAGCCCCGCTTCCTGCAGGAATGGAGCAGCTAGGAAATATTAGTGCTGTTTGGGAGAAGGGAAGGTGCTTCTATTTGTAGAGTGCTTTGTGAGATGCCCTTTCACCTTCGACCCACATCAAAACTGCAGAGCTCTCAGAGAAACAAAGTGCTATGAGAGAATTTTTCAGGCGAAGAAACACAAATCCGTTTGTGTCTTATCCAGAATCACGCTGTTCATGAACCCGTTCTCTGACTCTCCACCATGGGCGAGACAGGTAACCCCTCCACCACCACCAGGGACCACAGCAACATAAGCATGCCATACGGAACTCCGTTCCACCCACCCCCGTCTAAAAGTCCTTTAGTACACAATCAAGGAGCAAACAGTTCCTCTGCCACACTTTTCCTGCTAACTGCCCCGACTTAAGCACTCAGCAAGAAAAATTCCGAGAGAATTCTGAGCACCAAGGCAGCTTAAAAAGATGGCGCTTCAGTGTATCTTCTTCGGTAATTGGGGGAGTCGCCCTGACCTGCATTCGGCAAAGACCTGAATGTTACAACCCTGCTTTGAAGAAGATCTGCCTTAGTTCAGTTCAAAGGGAATGAAAAACTAGGTCAGTTGCCCAGGGTTTTTAAAGAAGAAAAAAAAGAAAGGGGGAACATGTTATTTTACTAATGAGGTTGGTATCTTCCATCCTCCATTGTCTTAGTTCCTAACCAGACGAAACAAGTCTGGTTAAGAATGAGTTTGGAGCAAAGAGATAAGCCTTGGCCCACCCCCTTTTCCTCTGGGCCCCCCCTGTGTGGGAGCAATCTGCAATAAAGAACTCCATGGTGCATGGGAGAATTGTTGACCTCTGGGCCACTCACCACGGAGCCCATTCACACGCACAGGGCAGCTGCTACTCTCTTTGCTTCATTCATTCATCCATTCATTCATTCATTCATTAAATGTTGATACGTCAACTTCATTGTGCCAGGTCCTCCCATGCTGCACACACCCTGTTGATGGCAGCCACTCCTTGAGGAGCCCCTGGCCCTAGCACTTATGCATGGCATCTTGGCTGGGTCTTGAAGCCATTCTGCAAGCAAGGTGTTATTCTTCCTAGTTCACCAACAAGGCTCAGAGGGTAATGGAGGACCTCGAGGCCCAAGCACAACTTCCTCCTCCCAAGCCAGAGTTCTTTTCGCATCAAAGTCCATTCCAGTCTGGAGGCACGTGGCTGGTGGCTTCTACATCCAGCCACACATGACATTCTCACCTGTCGCCTTCATCCACTCCCCAGCGGAACTTGTCCATGGGTCTCTCGTTCCTGCTACACTGTGAGCTCCTCGGAGAGTAGCGACAGCTTACTCGCTTTTTGAATAAATATGTCTTTAACGAAAGAAAAGCCACACACGCCCACCCAAAAAAACAAGGCAGGGCCACCTAAGAACAGAGAGGGTGGGGAGTACTGCCCTAGTCCACACTCTCCTCCACAGCCAACCCCCAGGGCAGCTTCAATGACCCTGTGTACACTCAGGTGCTCCTCAACGTCTGGCATCATTGCCAAAATTTCTTGGTCCAGGATTTTCCTCCCCACCAGTCTGGTTCTGTAAATTTCCTTAAGACCTCCTATCAGATGATTTCCAGCAAATCGGGATGGCACGCTCGGAAGAAATTTGACGCAGGGCTTATTAAAAGGGAAAGGAATCCACAAGG
>NW_011916391.1:0-1522 GCF_000151845.1 Pteropus vampyrus | reverse complement strand
GATAAATGCCATATAATTTCACTTACATGTGGAAACCGAAGAACAAAATAAAACAGAAACAAACTCATGGATAGAGAACATTTTGATGCATGCTAGATGGGAGGGGGATTAGGGATGGGTAAGAAAGGGGAAGGGATTAAGAGGTGCAAATTAGTAGTTACAAAATAGTCATGGGGATGTAAAGTACAGCATAAGGAATATAGTCAGAAATATTGTAATAACTATGTATGGTGTTAGATGGGTACTAGACTTATCAGAGTGATCACTTGATAACTTATGTCTAATCACCATTGTGTACACCCGAAACTAATATAATATTGTATGCCGTCTGTAATTGAAAAATAAAAAATTATTTAAAAATTTTTTTTCCAACAAACAGAGACTCATGGACGTGGAGAATAGACTAGTGGTTACTAGAGCAGGGAGAGGGGGGAGGTAGATAGGGTAAAAAGGGTCAAATATGTGGTGAGAGAAAGAAATCTAACTATGGGAGGTGAACACAATGAACACAATGCAAACATATATATATATATGTCACTATAAAAATGTACAGCTAAAACTTACCAGATTTCTTTAACCAATGTCATATAAAAATTAATTAATTAATTAATTAAAAAAAATAAAAATAAAAAATTCTTTTCCAAACCCACAAAAAAAAAAGATAAAAGATAAATTGGACTTCGTAAAAAATAAAAAATTTTGTGAAACAAGGACATTATAAAAGAAAAAAAGTGAAAAGCCAGCCTATGGAATGGGAGAAAATGTTTGCAAATCATATGTATTATAAGGGCCTAGTATCTAGAATATATTAAGAACTCTTAAAACTCAAGAACAAAAAGACAAAAGACCCAACTTAAAGTGGGCAAAGTATTGGAATAGACATTTCTCCAAAGAAGATACACAAATGACTAATAAGCACATGAAAAGATTCTCAACCTAGTCAGTCATTAGGCAAATGCAAATCAAAACTACAGTGAAATAACACTTCACCCCCAATACGATGGGTATAATTTTTTTAAAAAAGGAAAATAAGTGTTAGGGCTTGCAGAAATTGGAACCCTAATGAATTGCTGGTGGGAAAGTAAAATGAATCAGGCATTGTGGAAAACAACTTGGTCAGTTTCTCATGAAATTACCATATGACTCAGCAATTCCACCCCTAGATATAGACCTAAAATATTCAAAACAGATATTCAAACAAATACTTATATATAAATGTTTATAGCTGCATTATTCACAATAGCCAATAACCACATTATGTACAATAAACCCAAGTGTGATGGCATAATCAGCAATTTGTGGTGTGTGTGTATAAATCATCCATAAAAAAGGAATTAAGTATGATACATGCCACAAGAGAGACGAATCTCAAAAACCTTATGCTGAGTGAAATAAGCCAGACAGAAAAGATCATGTATTATATGACTCTATTATATGAAATATCCAGAATAGGTAAATCCATAAGACAGAACACAGATTGGTGTTGCCAGGGCCGATAGGAGGGAGAATGGCAAGTGACTAA
>NW_011916390.1:0-2808 GCF_000151845.1 Pteropus vampyrus | reverse complement strand
AAATGCATCGTACTTAAAATGCATCCCCAGTAGGGGTTCTGGGATAGTTGAAGAGCAGAGGGGTGACGTCAGGCATACCTGAGCTCCAAGTCGGCTCCAGGTATTTTAACTCTGGCGTGTTACTAGGCCTCTCTGGGTCGTGGTTTAATCATCTGTAAACCAGATATAATTACTCTTTGCCAGGGTTACTATTCAGATTAATGTTTTATTTAGTACATAGAAAAGAACTAGAACATACTCAATATTAAAAATAGCAATTATTAGTGTTATCTGAATGGTTTTAAATAAACATCCTACACACGGTAAAGTAGGAAAAACGTGAACTTTGGAGTCAGGCAGATGGGGCCGGGAGGCCCGGCTCGGTCACGGCTCTGTCACTTGTTAGCAGCAACCCAGTGCCTCGCAGCCTCCTTCACCAGTGCGAACTCGGGTCTTTTGCTATAGGATGGGAACAGCGCCCGTCCGCTCCACAGGTTCGGGACACCAGTGAGGTCACGGGTCTGATTCGGTGCTGGGCAGAGTCCGGTGCACAGTAAAACCCCAGTGAAACCTTAGTCTCCTTCCGTTTCCTCAAGCGCGCAGCAGGCAGCGCCCCACCGCTGCCCCGTCAGCAGCGTCTGGCAGGGTCAGACGTCCTGGACGGCCTGGCTCGGCTCCGGGTCCCTGCAGGAAGGGAGGCTGTTCCCGGTGGCAGTGCCAGCTCCTGGCACCAACCCGCCAGGGGCCCGCCCCCTCTTGTGCAGCCCGTGCTAATAGGTGAAGAGAGGACAGACTCTTGTTTTCTACAGAAGGGGGGTCTAGGTCGCGAGCGTCCAGGCACACTCGCGATGGCACCTCCCCCGACTTCATCGGCACTTGTGCGTGGCCTTCTGTGTGTTGCGACGAGGGCAGGTGTGCAGCCCGCCACCTACACCTGGTTTTCACCCTCATCGCCGGCCAAATACCGCAGTCCAGCCAGGCTCGCTGGTCTTCTCATCGGCCTTGTTTTCCTGCTCCTGAGCTAATGTCCTTGCTTCTCCCGCTTGGCAAATTGACCACGACGTTCTTCTGATTTAGAAAACCACCCTGTTGGGCGCTTGCATAGCTCTCAAGCACACTTCAAGAGCCAGCCCCTGTGGCCGCCAGCAGCCCTCGGCCATGACAGTCTCCTCGCTTGGACCTCTCAGCCCCAGCTCTTGGTTTTTTTTTTTTTTTTTTTTTAAATAATTTAATTTATTTTTTATGGCGACATTGGTTCACAAAATCTAATGTTTCAGCTATACACTTTAACAGTAAGACATATATATATATGTTTACACTGTGTGTTCACCTCCCACAGTTAGATTTCTTTCTGTCACCACATATTTGACCCCCTTTACCCCGTCTACCTGCCCCCTACCCCCTGTAACCACTAGTCTATTGTCCACGTCCACGAGTCTTTGTCTGTCTTGTTCATTTGTTGCTTTTAGGTTTATGTCCCACATATAAGTGATATGTGATTTTCAACTTTTTCGCTTAGCATGATTATCTTGAGATCCATCCATGTTGTTGCAAATGGCAGTATTACATCTCTTCTTATTCAGCCCGAGTTCTAACTTGCACATTTTACATTTATTTTCTGTTTCGAGTTCTCTCATTATTTCATGTGTGTAATTTATTTTCTCTAACTGAAATCCAGGCCCTTGAAGGGTAGAAAACTATATTTAATCTCATCATGCCTAGCAAAAAAATGTAGTTATGTACAGTAAATATTTGATTAAGATTTATTAAATTGCTTGAAGTTTTTAGATATTTGTTGGTCTCTATGCCAACACTTTATTACCTCATTCAGTTAATTTGCCTTTGAGAATTTTTGATGTATTTTATAATTGGCAGCACTTTAAGGTGTCGTGACTAGGACTCGCTTACTATAAAAAATAAGTGTTATGATTCCTAGTTCAGTTTTCTTTCTCCTGGATATGATACAAAGCAAACGACAAATGGCACGTCTGTTTATGTAATGGTTTTAGATTTCTGGATGTATTTTTGATGGCAATATGAATGTGAAGTTTGAAGTTTCTTTCAGTATCTCTGAAAAGTCTTAAAATTCTCCTTTTCATTTATTTATATAAATGGTTATAATCTCGAGGTCCATCCATGATTATCATTAGCTGCCTGCTAGATAAACATCCCAGATAAACATTTGGAATTTTTATTTTTACTTGACTTTAAGGTTAATTTTATTCAGAGTCTTGTACAAAAGCACGTTAGGCTTTAGAAAAATTCTCCATGTAAAAAAACTCATTATATAAAATGTACAGATAATGCAGACGGAAAGTTGATCATTAGCGGCCTGAGGCTGGGCGTAGGGCAACTTTTGTGGGCGATGAAAGTGTACTAAAACTAGATTATGGTAAAAGTTGCACATGGTAAATTTACTAAAAATCATTGAATTATGCATTAAAATCGGTGAATTTTATGGTGTGTAAATTATTCCATGATAAAGTTGTTTAAGATAACTTATGAGACTATGTGGTTAAATTTTATTGAAAAATTAATTGCCCAAAGTGATAATATTTCCATCATAAAAGACGAAGATGTTGATTCAGATTATTCCATTAGAAAAATGAATTGTTGTTACATCAAAATATGTAATTTTCTTATGTTATTTTTATAAATAAATTTATATTTTACTAGTCAGTAGAATTTTCAAAAATATCGCTCTTATGTAAAAAAAATACTAGAATGATTTTCGTTTTTCTGGACTTTTTATATCCATGAAATTCAGATGATTTCTCACTAATATCTATGATTTTCGTCTCTGAAAATAATCATTTATCTTTTTTAATA
>NW_011916389.1:0-1778 GCF_000151845.1 Pteropus vampyrus | reverse complement strand
TTGCCCAAAGTCACAAAGCAGCGGTGGAGGTAGAAGTCAAGTTTTTGGCTTCAAATTCTGTGGTCTTTCAACTGCATAATACTGCCTCACAAGGAGAGCTGAAAAAGCAGGTGAAGACATTCCAAAGAATAGTCTATCCATCTCACAGCTGTTTTTCTCAAATTTGTCTGAGACTGACAACCACTTTCATGATCCGAAAGGAGTCTAATGTTAATATACTGCCTAGAAATTAATGTATGAAAATTCTGAGACAGGTCAAGCCAGTTTATCACATCCATCATAAAGAACCACGATTATCTCTTAATCAAGTTAAATTACCTTTTCCCAGATGTTTCGTGTGTTTCTTCCCTGGAGGACAGCACCATTATTGTTTCAAGATGAGCAGCAGGCAAGATATCTAGTACTTTCTTGTCCCTGCTCTTCCCAGAGGCTGTAGAAAATGCCTGTTTTGTCAAGTATTTGTAAGCCTGCATTTATTTATTTACTTAATCTAGGCAATTATTAAAAGCAAAATATATCCAAATGTTAAGTTTGTTTCAACGGCATAAAGTGAAATGTGGGGCCTTTTCCCATTAAGTTTTTAAAAAAATGTCAAACATGCAAAAATATATATATATACATATATATGTACATATATATACATATTTTATATATATATATAGATAGATATCTATCTATCTATCTATCTATATATATATATATATAAACCCCCAGCCTTCCCATCATCCCACTTCAACAATTATTAACTCACAGCCAGATTTATTTCATCTGTACCCATCCATTTCCTCCCAAATGATTTGGTCATAAGTAAATCCCAGACTTTGTTTCATTTCATCTATAAATATTTCAGTATGTATCTTTAAGAGATAAGGACTCTTTGGGGGCCAAGTGTCTTGTAAAGCATTTCCTGAGACTAGATTATGGGATATTTCCCAATAAATGGCTCAGATGTTTTCCAGAAGGCTGCACTTGGAGAAGTGGGAGAGTGGTAAGAGACAATAATGCTGGTCAGCAGCAAGCCTTGTGTGAGTGTGTGAGAGGCCACCACAGCACCAGTGCCTACTCAGGACAGATCAGTTCCACACTTTGTGAAAACCGAGACTTCACATCTTGACCCACACTCTTTGTTGTTAGCTCTCTCTTTTTTTGGTCAATCTATTGATGCTTCTTCCTGTGTCTTAGGTGGTGTTTTACTGACTCCAGTGGTAGAAATTCAGCAGAGGTGGCAACATGGTGACCGCCTCGTTTGCAATGTCCTTGCACGACAACCAACTCACTTCAATTGAAGCAGTAACAAAGCTATTCAGGAAAGCTGACTGCAAATTCCGTGAGGGTAGAGACCGGATACATAGCTGTCTCCCCACAATGCCTGGCAGAGTGCTTAGCACATAGCAGATGCACAGAAAATGGTTGTTAAATAAAGGAAGGGAAGAAGAAAAGAATGTATGACTAATAGAAAGAATGCTAAAGTTTTGGAAATGGTTACATGTGACAATAAAGAAAGCAGCAAGGGAATAAAAATCTATGAAGAGCGTGGTGGGCAGAATAATGGCCCTCTTGAAGATGTCCACGTTGTAATTCCCAGAACCTGTGACTATGTTGCCTTTCACATTTGTGCACAGATGTGAAGAAGTTAATTATCTCAAGGTGGAGAGATTATCTTGGGATATCTGAGTGGATCCAGTGTAATCGCCAGTTTTTATAAATGAAAGAGGGAGGCAGGAGAGACAGAGGAGATGTGACAACGGAAGTAGAAGTTGGAGTGATGTGAGTGCTGG
>NW_011916388.1:0-1179 GCF_000151845.1 Pteropus vampyrus | reverse complement strand
AACCAAAAAATGACGAGCATTATTACTCCTAAGAATTGAAAGAGAAATTCTACAAATGTATTCATTCCCATAGCACCCTGAGAAAAGATGCCCATGTCAATGCAAGTTGAATTCGGCGTTTGTCTTGTAAATCAGGTTCACCCTTTGACCTGCAGCACCTACCCGAAGTCCCTGAGGTCCAGGGTGTGCAGCTCCAGCTGGGGCTGGCCCTGCCTGGCGCCCGACGGCCCCTGGGAGGCGAAGCGCACCAGCCTGTGGGCGCTGGAGGCCAGGGGGCCCAGGTGCTCCCTCTGCACCGACACCTGCAGCAGCAGCGGCTGCCTGGGCCGGCTCAGCTGCTGCCAGAAGTTCACAGCCTCGGTCACGTCGAAGGCCTTCCAGCCGCTCTCATGGATGGACACCAGCCTGTGACACCAGGCGGAGGCACAGGCCCGCGCTGAGGGCCGGGGACTGGGACGCGCTCAGGGGGGGCCCCGGGAGAGCCTCTGCCACCCCCATCCCATCCCCCTCCCGAGGTGGCCCAGACAAGACCCGCCCCCTAAACTCCGCCCTCCAGCCCTCCTTCCCCGGCTGGGCCGAGCCCCCTCTTCCCTCCCCTCCCCCCACACCCCCCCAGCCTCAACCTCCCCACCTGGAGTCGATGAGGGAGGTGCGGTTGGAGCCGTCGTCACGGACGTGCAGCCAGCGGACGGTGACCCGGGCCCGGTCGCTGCGCGGGGAGAGCAGCTCGTGCGTGCGGAGCGCGGCCTCGGGGACCGGCTCCTGGAAGAGGCGCAGCACGGCCTGCACCAGCTCGCTGTTGGGGGGCAGCCGCTGCTCCATGCCGAACACCAGCAGGTGCGTGGAGGCCTCGGACACCAGGAACCTGCCCGCCACCTCTGGGGACAGGAGCAGGGTCAGCCGGGCCTCTCCGGGCCTGGGAGAGCTCTGGGGGGTGGCAGGGCTCAGAGCCAGGGAACCGGGTTTCCCCAGGAATCCACAGGGAGAACTTGGGGGCTGGGAAACTGGTGGGCCAGGGCAGAAAGGGAGTGCCCCTCTCACCTCGAAAAAGCTTTCGGGCAGCCCAGTCCCCTAAAACAGGCATTTTCCTTAGAGCTTGTCAACCAGCAACTCTCCTACTCCTCGGTGGCAGAAGTGGGGACAGATTTGGGTCCCTGAGTGGGGTGTACAGGCCAGTGG
>NW_011916387.1:0-1999 GCF_000151845.1 Pteropus vampyrus | reverse complement strand
TGATCAAGCCTTTAGAATGCAAGTAATATTACAATTAAACTCGTATCCTATACAAAAGCATAGCGAATGAGAAACCCCTTAAAATAAAACTGAAAAAAATGTGGATCGCAGGCTTTCTGAGTCATCGTCATGTCTTGATGATGTCTTATTTTATTTTTATTTATTTATTTTTTATTTTTTACGCCTACAGCACTTGGTCTTCCTAGGTGGTTTTGCATCCAAGTACTAACCAGGCCCGGCCCTGCTTAGCTTCTGAGATCAGACAGGATCAGGTGTGTTCCGGGTGGCATGGCCATAGCAAATGGCTTTTTTAAATGCCCCTAATATTCTTTGACTCAGCAATTCCATACTATCAAATATGTATGCAAGTATTCACCAGAGGGGGTTTTTGTTGGATCTTTATGTAAAGAACCAAACTAAGTGTCCAACCATGGTAGATCTGTTTGATAAATTATGCTATATTCCTACATTGTGATTCCATTGAATCATGTAAAATCATGTGGTAAAAAATATATAATGAGGTGAAAAGATATTAACAAGCATCTTTAAAAATATCTCATAAGCTATGATTTTTGTTTATATATGTACATCAGCTTATTCTGTTCAGGCTGCTATAACAAAATGCCATTGATTGGGCTGGCTTAAACAACAGAAATTTATTTCTCAGAGTTCTGGAGTCTGGAAGCCCAAGATCAAGGTGCTGGCCAACTCAGTTCTAGGTGAGAAGATGGCCACCTTCTCACTGTGTCTAGCAATGGCAAAGAAAGGAAGCTCTGGTTTCTCTTCCTTTTTTTATAAGGACACTAGTCCCACCCTCATGGCCTCATCTAAATCTAATTACCTCCCAAAGGCCACTTCTCAGTACCATCCCATTGGGGGTTAACGGCTTCAACATATGCATTTCAGAGATACAAAATCATTCAGTACATACCATATGGTCCAAAATGTGAAAGAATTTATGCGAATGTGTTAAGAGGGATCATTTTAGGACATTTTCTTATAGTGCAGTGTCTACAATGACAATCTTCACATGCAGTCCGCTTGAGTTTGAACTTCAGTTCTGCCTCTTACCAGCTCTGTGCTACTGGGAACGTTAGTAGCTTGAACAACTGGTAGCCGTAATTATGATTTTCATGTCATTAAATATTCTCTCACATCACTATTAATGCTCCAGAGGGCTCCACTGCATGGCAGTAGCATAATATAGAGAACAATATTATGGTTGGAGCTGTGCCTCAGTTTCTTCATCTGTAAAATGGGAGTCTAAATAGTGCCTTTCTCAAAGGGCTATTGTGAGGATTAAATGAATTGATATAAGCACCTATTTAATGGAGTGATGGGTATGAGGTAGCTATTGCTGTTTTTTGTATTTTCTAGTTTGGATGCAGTGACCATGTATTGCTCAGGTAATAAAAATACAATTCTGTTCATCATTTTAAAAAGAAGTTCTATCTGGGTCCTGAGAGCAAAGGATTTCAGGTTAGGACACCACACCATGATGGCTGAAGGGGCAACAGGACTGTCACTTTTTAATTCAGAAACCGATTTCTACGTGAGCCAGTTTATTTGTTGACAAAGCAGTGGGAGTTGTCTCAGGCATCATGGCCAGTATTGCTAAGAACACAGGCAGTGCATTTCAAATGTCAGGAATAAATGTTTTTAAGGGTGTAGTAAGGTAGATCTTGTCAAAACTTCCTCACCTGAAACGATAAGCATTCTCATTTCTTTAAGCGACATGGCCACAACAGTGGCTTTCCACTTTCAGTGGCTCACAGTGAATGCGCACTGACCAGCTGTTTACTTTTCATTTCACCAATGCTAACAGGCAGCTTAATAGACACATTGTGCTGTGTGTTCTTGTGTTTTTAAGATAGCCATGGGAAATGAATTTTTTTTTTTTTTACCTTCCTAAGAACAGCTGTAGAAATGACTATTGAAATTCCATGAAAAACATCTCTATTTATGGACCTCAAAAGTAGGAACCCAAATTAAATTCCTT
>NW_011916386.1:0-30229 GCF_000151845.1 Pteropus vampyrus | reverse complement strand
CTTGGAATCTGATCCAAGGTTCCTGGCGGGCTGCTCCTTCTAGCTAGAGAGAGGATTTGACTTGCCTCACACTTGCTTTTTAAGAAACACTGAAAATGTGTTTTTGTCATTTCTAATTACTTGTCACATACTTGGATGTTTTGCCACTATTGGAATATGAATTATTGAGCTTCAGTAAAACACGGCTGCCTTGTTTTTTTGGCCTTTTAAAATGAGTAGTCGGCTCTAAAAGGTATTGTAACAACCATTTCCTAATTCTCTAGGATTGTTTGTTTTAATATAGTTTTATATTTTGTTTCAAGAGATTGAGATTTTTGGCTGCCCGCGAAGAGAGATAAATAAACTCGCAATGACCGCCTCATTTTCCCGGGGACTGGTCAGGAGAGCACTGGCCCGGCCGCCCCCTGGGGGAGAATCAGCTCTCGGATTCTCCTCCAAGTTGGTGCAATTCCAGGAAAGCATGAGGGGGATCAAGGACTTTTTGAAAACGTGGTAAGTGGCTGGACCATGAATTCGAAGCCCAGTGATCCCTAGAAAGACCCAACGTTTTACCCAACTGCTCAGGCAGAAGAGTGAGGCGCGTCAGACCGGAGCCCTGGAAAAACCGCTCCAGGCGCTCCGACCTTTTGAGTGTTTCGCTTGGAGACACCTCACCTGCTAGGGATGAGGCAGGTTGCCCTCAATGGTGGAAAAGTGACATAGCTCTGTGGCTTTTTTTTTTCCAACCTTCTGTGTAAAAAGTGAGCAAAAGTAACTCGCGGGAAATGAAATGTGAACTTCCTCCTCAAATTACCTGCTGTCAGTTGTTTAGGTCAGAAATTTTTATTTAATGTACAGCATATATTTCTGAATGGAAAAATTTAGAGATTATAGTAAAATAAGTGATTTGCCGGGTGTTAGCCCTAACATTTCTGACTGGAGACGATGCAGAGCACACAGGGAAACGAGTGATAAGCTAGCTATGTCCTGCAAGGATCTCATGCACACAGTTTGGGAAAACCTCGGAGGTATAGCAGAAGCCTTAGCATAAACCTGAGTTTTGCGTCTCCCACTTGCTACTTTGTTCTTTTTTTGTCTTTTTCCCTTGGGCTGACCTGTAATTGTATCAGATTTGTTGTGTGACCATCACGTGACTAAAATGGATGTGGCCGCAACGTGCCAGGTCTCGGACATTGGAGCAAGAGTCCTGGCAACTGGCGACCGAGAACCTGTAACTTGTGCGTTTTGTTTTTATTAGTGTCAGCCGGTCACTTGATGCATAATCACTCTTCAAGTTTTTATTTTCATACCAGTAAAATGTGGGAGTTAGGCTATTCAGAGGTTTTTGAATTCAGAGGTTTATTTCAGCTCTAACTCTTTGCTTTTCATTACCATCCTCTGCACAAGTAGGAGTGTTTCCATTTATTAATTTTCAAGTTTTATAGTATATTAAACCATTTCTAATATTAAGCAACTAATTGATATTACATTGGTACCTCTCTATTCCATTATTTTTCTCTTTCGTTCTGTACTTTCAAGATGTGTCTGATCACATCAGTATACTTAGTGGGTCTTTTAAAGAGCAGAATAGTCATTATGTTGGCCAGCTAACAGTATTTAATTTATCGCATCTCTGTAAAGATTAGATATTAGATAATTTCTAAAATTGCTTGTATTATCCATTCATGAGAACAGATTATTAATCTATTAATGAACTCACATTGTCGACTGTTAATGTTCAAAATCTTTACAGTATTGTACTAGTTATTCTCAAGAGGGTACAATTTGTCTTTAATAATTATTTTGCCCTTTTTATAGGAAAAACAAATTAGTATATTTGCTTCGGTGACTGTATTTCTTGTAAACAAGAGTAAAGAAAATATTAGCTTCTCTGATAGTAACTTATCTAAAGTCCTTTGACTGATTTATTGAGTAGCATTTTGAAAATGAGCTGGCATAAAAAGTAGATGGGGGATAATGGATCTTTTTATTGATGATCTTTAAGAGTCATTTTTCTAAAGTAGATGGGTTGAATGCATACTTTTATTGATGATCCTCAAAAGCAAGTCTTCTCAAGGTCATCAATCTAGGAGAATATATGCCTTTGACTAACATGACTAAATTTTGTTCACTAAACAAAATTTGCATCGAGTGACTGGTACAACCACTGGTCATTTTAACCCCACGTGCTGTGAGGTCAGTACGTCCGTGTCTCGGGAATGTTTTCTGATTAGTCTTGTGTGAAGTAGATCTCCTCCGCGCTGTCTAAGTTGCTGTCTTCCAGTCCTCGTTAACTGACCAAGTACCTGCAGATTGCTGTCAGGCAGGAGAATAAAGATGATGGCCTTTCATTTAATTTCTGCTGTGTTTCTGCCATCCTCCAAAATGTTTTATTAACCTGTGATAACGATATACTTCTTGAATGGATTTGCTATAACCTCAGAAATTAAGAAAACATTGAAAATATTCATAATTTTTATTGAAAATTGGTCATCTTTGATTTCCATGAACAGGATTTTTTTTTTCCGATTAAGAAGGATCGCATTTTGAAATCACTGACAGTTTTTATTAGCTTAGCTCGCAAGACGTTAGATCTGACCAATTCATCTTAGCCTGAGCCGAATATAAATCAACTATCATCTCCACATGATAAGGCATAAGGGGAGTTTATGCTGATATTTTTACATTGACTGTGTTCTGTGACATTTACATTCTGGCATTAGAACACGAAAGAGATTTTTCTTGGAGTCTTCTGACTAAGTATATTTTTAATTTCAAAGAAGAAACACAAAATGTTGAAAATCACATTCTTGTTATCGTTTGTTTCAAACAATTGTTAATTACTGCTTTGAACAAATATTAAGTATGCACCTGATGGAACCTCACCTTTCTAGCAGAGTGTCCAAGCGCTGGAGTTTTGATGTTCGCCTCCTTTTCCATTCTCTCTCTTTTCAGTTAGAGTTGAAGAAAAAAAGTAGGCCAAGTCCAATAAAATGAGAAGGAAGAGTTACAAAGGAAAAGAGAAGGGGAAAACAGTGATTTTACCTGTACGCCACAGGGGAAAGAAAAATTACAACCTCCTTAAGAGGTAGAGGTCTCTAAATGAACAAGGGGCCCTTTCGGATAAGCAGAGTTTCAGTGTAACTTTCCAATTAATTTATAAAAAGTCAATATGGAAATGTTAGCGGACAAGGTCTAGCTTGCCGTTCGATACACGCAGAAGCCACTGCTGCGATACTGGCTTTTGAGGAAAAGAAGGCTTTATCGAAAAGTCAACCTGCAGGGAGACAGGAGACAATCTGTCTCTCTGACTGAGGGTTTTTGAGGTTATATTTAAAGGAAGCAGGAAAAGTTATGTATATCCCGCAACGTTACGTTGTTTCCATATAATGAGAGTGTGGTGGGAAGACTCTAGAGCAGCGATCCCCAACTTTTTGGCACCAGGACCGGTGCTCCCATGAGAATCTCATGCCCGATGATGAGGCGGAGCTGAGGCGGTGATGCCGGCGCCGGGGAGCGGCTGCTGGCGCAGATCAAGCTTCGCCCGCCGGCCCACCGCTCACCTCCGGCCGTGCGGCCCGGTTCCTCACAGGCCAGGGACAGGTACCCGCCCGCGGCCTGGGGTTGGGGACTGCTGCTTTAGTGGATCGTGACTTCCCATGCGTCGCATGTTTAAACCCCAGGTTTAGCATGGAGGCCGCAGTGGGTTGCGACCCGGCGACACCCACAGCTCACGCGGGGGAGAATTCTTCTCTGCATACATGTCTGAGGGCCTGGCTTGTGGCCTCGTTCTCTTCTCTCTGAAAAGCAAGGCGGTATCTGATCAAACGCAGGACAAGGCCAGATTGCACTGGCTCTGCGGTTCCAGAAATAGGATTTGGTCGTGTAGGCTCCGTGCACGACTCGCCACGCTCAGAGTCGTGTTCCTGGCAGATGTCCGTGGTCACGGCGCCCGGCCGATCCCCCTCCCAGGCGTTTTCTCGTAATGGTGGAAAAGCATGTTCCCATTGTCCCTCCTCGACAGCCACCAAGACGTACTGTCCATGTCACCCACTACTGTTCGGAAAGAAGGTAAATGGATTAATCAACTGCAGGAGTGTTTCCCCTGACACAGCACTGCTACGTTTTGTAACGAGAGTGAGACACGCGGTCTGAATTGTTCTTAAACATCAGCTTAAAACACAAAAATGTTGAGGCCCGTTCAGTTAAGCAGTGGACACTGCTTCGTAAGGTGATGGCCGTTTAGGGCGCACCGCATACCAAATAGCAGTAGCGGTTTGTGGGGTCCACGCCGTGCTTTCCCGGGGGCCGCCGCCTCTCGCCGCGCGGCACCGCGGGGCTGCGCTTGCGCGCAGTGGTCGCGGAAGGCAGAGGCGACCACGGCGTTGATAGCTAATCGCCTCCTTGATTTTCACCTTTTGGCCTAACGTGCCCCTCACACTCGAAAAGTCCAAAACTGAATTCCACATTCCCGCAGCCCCAAACCTAGTCTTTCTGTCTTCTGACACTTCCCTTTCCCAGTTGCTCAGGGCTAAAACTTGGGGGGTCATCCTTGGTTTCTTTGTTTCTCTACTGCTGCCGTTGGCTTTATCTTTTTTAAAAGCATAAAGGCCTTTTAAAAGCATAAAGGCCTTTACCTACTTCCCAGTCCAATTAACCATCAACTCTCATCTGGATTATTTTGTTTCTCCTCACTGTGGTCTCTGTTTCCGTCTTCGAATACACAAGTCCTTCTTGCAGTTTCTCGACATGGCAGCCAGAGTGATTCTTGCGAAATGTAAGCTGGATCATGATACTCACTCTTATTTGGCACTCTGTAATGGCTTCTCCTGCCCTCCAAGGTAAAGCTCAAAGTCTTTGCTGGAACCTGAGGCCTCAGTGATCTCTCTGCTGCTGCTCCAGTGGCTTCTCTTACCACCGTCCCTTCCTTCACTGTCTGGCTTCATCCGTGTCCCGCATACAACAACCGTGTGCTTCTCTGGGCACCTAGAATGCCCTTCCTGCAGTCGTGCTCATGACTTGCTCTCTCTTCCTTTGGTCTCTCCCCAGAATCAGTCTGTCAGAGAGGCCCCTTTTGACAACCCTAAATAAATAGCCCTCCTCTGGAAACACATCATTTCCTTCCTTCTTACTTTTATTTACTGCTCTTCATGGTGCACATTACTACCCGAGGGACATATCTATTTGATTGGCCAGAACCTCCTTGCGTTCCCGAATATAAGCTTCTTGATGGCAAGCCCTTTTTTGTCAACTCTTCTATTCTTAGCACATAGATTGGTGCATGGCACGCAGTAGACGTGCCCTAAATATTTGTTAAATCACTGAGTGATGCGACGCACAAATCTTACTCTGTATATCAAACTACTCAATGCTGCACCATCTCAGGGAGAGAAATAGCTCTGTGAAATTCCAAAGAACAAGTAGTCCTTTGCACATCTCAGTGGGCACACTTCAGGACGGGGAGAGGCTGCTCTAGGCATAGGAGTCGTGGAAGACTCAGTCCGGAGCATTGGGTAGTGCTCAGGGTAAGATAGAGGCGAACGGAGAGATGGTTCGTTATATGCAAATTCCAGGCAGAGAGTGGGAGGTTATTTGGTCCTGGAGAATAAAAAACTCAGGTTTTGCTATGTGTGTTCTGAAGGCATTTTTAGCAAAGTATTGTTTGAAGCCGTTGGAGTGGATGAACAGCTAAACATGGAAGTGTAGCTGGAAGAAGACAGAGACTGGCCTCAGGAAATGGCTGTGTTGAACGGAGGCGTGAGGGGTCAAGCCATTAAAGCAAACAAAAGAGGAGACCAGCTCTACTGAAAATGACGCAGTCCCAAGGAAGAGAAAATGTTCAAAGAAAAAACCGTTTCAATGATTGAAGTAAAGGCGAGTAGAAGATCTTCCGGAAGGCCTTTGGCTAACAGGTTCCTGGTGGACTTCTGGCGATGTAAGTGATGGACAGGGGAGAGTAAGCCAGACGGAACAGGCTTAAAAGTGAGCATGTGGGAAAGAAGGGTGGCTGGTCCTCGTACTGAGTTTAAGAAGTTAGGCAGGAAAAGGACCGAGACGTCATAGATGCCATCGAGGAGTGGGGCTGCACTTGAGGGGGTCTGCGCTTCCGATAGGCAAGACAGAGCGCCGCACCCCTCACCCTGCGGGGGCCGGGGGGACCAGGCGGCCTCCTCTGAGCCTTCGGCCGCCCTCTCCCATAACCCACCGGGTCTGTCATTTTCCTCTACTTGTGCCCAGGCCTGCGGATGACTCTTTGCCACCACCGTCACTTCGAGTGGCACGTTCCACTTGTAGACATCAGGAGAAACTGTCAGATTGGCTGTCATTGACTTTGTGCTTTTTCTGCCTGGACAGTAACAGTGCACATCCTGTTGTGTCCAGGTTAAAATGTCCCCCTGCACAGCATCAGACTGTAACTTCTCGACACGACCCTGTATTGGGGAAAAAATAAGGCCTGTGAGATACGGAGGAGCATTTATTCCCATGCACCTTTCCGTGGACCGGGAATGAGTAGCAGCAGAGTCGATGAGGCAGGTCAGGAGCTTCTGCTGCGAACACGTGCGCCACGCGGACGCCGCCTCACGCGCCGAGTTACCTTAAGAAAACTGCCTATTGCAGTCTTGTTAAAATGGATTTTTATTTCTTCTTCACTCCACGCAGTTTATTTTTCAACATTAGTATGTGTAGGAATGTAATAATAATATGGTAAAGCACTGAAGAATTTGGACTAGGGCTGGGGATAGGTAGAAAGGTGGAGAACGGACTAGCAGGAGAGAGGACTGTGGTCGCGTCCCCAGGATTTCTGGGTGTAGATCACTGATCTCCTTTACTCTCGCTTCTCTTTAAATGTGGACGATCTCTGAAGAAAAGCTGAGTAAATTTCTAGTGGAACAGATGACAGATGCCTGTGGAGCCAAGTCACGACTGCTCTCTTGTTCTCAGTTAGAAAACCCTCAAGAGGAGGGGATGGATCATGTCATCTCTATGTTCCTCACACCAGTTAGCACAATGGCAGGCTCTCGTGAGCCGCTCGCTGAATGTTTGCTGATTCCATCGGGTTTCATCACAGTAGGCTGGCTCCCACAGCTCCTTGGGGCCCATCTAGTTCAGCGTATCTCAACTTTGGCCCGCATACTAATCACCCAGGAGCCTTGATAAAATGTGGCTGGGATCCTGCGGGTCTGAGGTGAGGCCGGATCCTGCGCCTCACGAGCTCCACGGTGAGGAAGGTGGGCTGCCCAGGCCGGGGCCGCCCGGGGCAGCCGGGCCTGGTGGGACGCGCCTGCTCGGAGCCACGCAGCACTGCGGGGCCGGCGGCTGATCAGAGGTCATCCTCTTGCAGCGTCGAATGTGGCTGAAGATAATTTGAGCATGATGTTTTTTAAAAAAAAATTAAGCAAAATTGATTATGAAGCAGAACTCAAAATTCGATTAAGAAAATATGAAAGAAAAATATAAATGGTAAAAATGTAAGAGACGTAAGAGATTTTTGCAGTTAAGGTCTCCCCGTCTTTATTACTCTCCCACGTGGTCCCCTCTTGGGGACAAGGTCAGCAGGTGGCCTCCTCTAGGGGACACATTCAGATGAGATGAGATACTGTTAGGGAACTTTACAGGGGGGCCCTCACTATACACGCCAGGCCTGGTGCACACCCAGCTGTTACCACATTTGCTATTCACGGCCGTCTTCCAAAGCACATTTTACTGTTGTTTCCTTTGGATCTGAGGAAACTGAGGCTTAAAAAAGCTGGGTAGTTTATCCCAGAACACAATCTATCTCACATCAAAGTCCCCGTGTGAGCTATGGTGTTCCAGGGCCCCCTGAAGTAGAGAGAGCCAGGCAAGACCCGGACCATCTCACTCTGTCCGGGACTCCATGGAGAAGCCAGCGCAAAGCAGGTTGCTGCATTGGTGGCACTGTTTCCAAAAAGTGCCTTTGAACATTATAGAAATGTGCCTTATATAAATCTGGATAGGTTCTAGGCTCATAGAAAGTCAGTACTTTCTCACTAATGTCTGCTTTTCCCGCCAGCAGCCACTAGAGTCAAAGGAAAGAGTATCTGGAATGACCTTTTATAAATCACATACTAGGTGACATTCCTCAATGGCTGTCATTCCTTACACAAATGAAATTTAAAAGAGTAGCACCTACAGTGTATGAAGAACGAATTCTCTGCTTCTGTGTGTTTCCTCTCAGCATCAGACAAAGCTTTCTTAGTATTTTTCCACGCTCGCGATGCTGGTACATCCATGTGGTGATACCAGATGTGCACTGAGCTTATCTGGGACAAGGACAAACCTACCTGCTGCCCTCAGATCTACGGTGAACGAGGGCTTGTGCAGCAGGAGCGTCAGCCCCGGAGCCAGCCAGTTTCTATGCTGCATCACGGCCCTCCGTGCTACAAAAAGAGACTCAATTTTCTCTTTCTTAAACTAGTTGCTGACATTTCCAAAAGTGAGAAACTCTGGATCGTTTCTGTTGAGATTTTGGAGAGGTTTGGGTTTGGATAAAGCAAAGCAGCTTTGAAATTACACGATCTGACATTGGTGAGACTGTTGGTGGATTCCAGGGTAAGCAAACACCTTCGCATTTTGTATTTCTCTTCTTAAGCTGATAACTATTAAAGAAAAATATTCTGAACCACACGATATCATCATTTTACAAATTATTTCTTACCAAAGGCTGAGAATATGTAAAACTTTAACACAGTCTATTAAGCAAGAATTCGCAACAGGAGCTGAAAAGATCATATGGTGGGGCAGCTGAAAACAGGGCTGTCCCTGTGAGGTGCCCACCAAAGGCCTCACCTGCCAGCTCGGCCATGCCCTCTGCGGTCTGGCAGCTGCAGTGAAGCAATGCGTAGCCTTTGTGAGGAAAGGAAGCTCAGGGTCTCTGGATTCACTCTACGTGCAAAGGGCTTGTGTAGTCATCTCAAAATCTCAGTTTGAGATTTGATCGAGAAGGGCAGGGAAGCCAGCCCACAGGAAAATGACTCCTCTAGTGAAGCCTCAAATCCGTCAAATGCAAGCTATGATTCATGCTAAATCTTGCCATATTCTTCCCATGGTTTTTGAAAAACAAATGTTCTCCCTAAGAAGGGTGGTGTGTTCAGTCCGCAGTACACAGTAGGAAGATGGCTTTGGATGCTTCCTTCTTAGGGTAACGGTGGGCAGCTGCCCTTCCCTAGCGAACAGGAGGTGAGGAGACAGCCACGTGTCTTACCTTCTGGCCAGTTTTGGGCAAGGCATGTCCCATCGTGCAGTCCACTTTGATAGTTATTATAACACGAAGGCTAACAAGTGGCGACAGACTCTAAGGACACCATCCTCAGAGCCCGTCCTGCAGGTGAATGTGGGCGCATGTTTGCTCGTCGTTTACTAGCGTGGCTGCGGTGGGAAAATGGAAAGAACGGGGCTTTAGAAACGCGGGCAAGCACCTCCTTCATCACACTCGCTTCAAAACCATGAATCGGTTTGCCACGCCTTTAAAGATGCACATTTCCCAGGAAGCACGTTCTACCACTACGTCAGGCAAAAGTGCTGGCAAACGCAGTTCTTCTTCCTGGGCTGGAGCTGACGCAAAGAGCTTCCAGCTTCATGAGGTGCCTGGTTTTCTGTCCTCACTCATCACCAATGTTGTAATCATTTCAGTGTCGATTTTAATCATAGATTAAATTCTTGGAGATCAGCTTTTTCTTAGTATGAATTTTATAGTCTTAGCCACTAATATCAGATGTGAAAGGCATAGGGTAGGCAACCACGAGCGACAGGTTCAACGATGCAGACAGGCTGAGAGCACGCGCCATGTGCCGAGTGGAGCGGGCTCCCATCACCTGGAGCAGAAGAGCAGGGCGCCCCCCCGCCCCCCCAGAACACTCGTCTGAATTTAACTGCAGACACAGCCCTAGACACAGCAGCCATTCAACAACTGGCCAGACTTGCCACCAAACCAACTCGCCTTCAGCTACGGTGATCAGAGAACTTACAGCCTCCCGGAGCATGAGGCCTCGTGGTCGTGGGAGAGAGGCAGCTTCCCCCTCTTAGGGGACGTTCTTCTCTCCTCAGTGATGACAGTTTTATGAGTTTACTGAGGAAATCCATGGAAGGTGCTTTTAGAAAACCAACTATCTTTCCAGATATTTCCAAGGGTGGTAGCACAGGAAAGAGGAACCATATTATGAAGTAGAAACTGAGTAACACTCAAAAGTGAAAAATGGGGTGTTCTGCCATGAGTGCAAATTGACTTTTTCCCCCTTGATTCATCTCACTACATTCTCACCTGGCACCCACGGCGTTTCTCCGTTCGTACTGGACCACGTCGCGGAAGTCACTCTTGCTGCGGTAAAGTCCTGCGCACCCGCTCTTGGGCGTTCTCTGCTGGGAAGTGCTCGCTGGGTGGCCTCTGGCCTGCGCGGTCCCCGGAGCGTAGGTGGAGCTCCCAGCCACCCCTTTGCACCGCCGCAAGTCTTCATCTGGATCAGAATCGCCTTTTCTTATTGAGCGAGTTTGTTCTGCAGCCGGGTTTCTAAGGGACACAAGGTGATGGTGACCCTGAACCCCACAGCATCTTTCCTGCACAGTCATATGGTCCACAAGACATATGCAAGTTTGTCCCCAAAATCTATGACTCAGCTTGAGCTACATGCAGTCCCATCATCCTAATTGGGGCTGAGGAGGCAGCAGAGGAAAGAGCTATTATTTTTCAAAATCTTCTCCTACCTTTCACGTCGATCTTTTTCTCTCTGTTCGTCTTGTGCTCATGTAGTTCCCTTGATTTCTCTTTGCCTGGCTGTGACTTCTGCAAACTCTTTTCTTCTCTCTAAAATGTTATCTTTCCTCATGTCCTTCTATTAATATTTCTGCCATTTCATCTCTTCATTTTCCCCAAAGATCATTAACTTGCTTCTGCCCTCTGTTCCCCACTACACTGAGACCAGCCTCTGCTTACGTCCTTACCACTTACATTATTTCCCTTCTGGACCTAAAATAAACCATAACGGTGAAAGTGATGATTATTGTGTGTTGAAGCTGCTGTGTTTCAGGACACATCAGGCTACACATTTCACATTCGGCATCTCATTTAGTCCCTGCAAGTGAGAGGATGGTATCATGTCCTTTTAATTGATCAGATTTGATGAGGCCCATGCAATAATTAGCCGACAGAGCTGCTGGTCCAGTTTATATGACTGCTGATGCGCAAAAAGGACACGGCTCGCTTGTCCTGTGAGCTATAACTCATAGGCCTCAGGTGAAGCTTGACGAATATTTACACTGTTTGTCTCAGGCCATTCACTGACCCATATCCATTGATGTAGATAAACTCTTTTTACAACAAACCTATCAGTAATTATGTATTGACTATCTTGAGAAGCTCATAAATATGACAAACTGGCTTCTCTACGTTTTCAAAGCCTCTGCTCCAGCTGAGCTCCCCAGAAATCTGGGGCCATGATGAGAGGTGACATGAGAAGTCAGGGCTTTAAAGTGGTAAGGCAAGGGACAGCCTCATCTCGGACCTCCTCACCTCTCCCCATGAACCTGGGGCATAGTCTTCCCTGCTGTGGAGAAAACTCCAAATGTCTTTTTAAACTATAAAGTTGGTTTACCTAAGTATAAAAATTTACAGTGTTAGTTTTCAATCAAAACATACAGCGCGCATGTGTAGTTCAAAATCATATCACCTCGGCACACAGCGTGGAGTGGGTACCTTCCTATTACCACACAGCGGAATGCCGAATCCATCACGAAACCATTCAATCGGTAAAAAACAATAAGATGGGAACGAGGGAAGAGGCAGGTTTACATCAGTGGGAAGTGCACCTGGGTGTGAGCCTGGCTCTCCCTTCTGCCACCTCATACACGTTTTCATCTCTTAGCTACGTTTTTTTGAATAATGGGAATACTAGTGCCATATATCCCATTATATTATTATAAGAACTAAATGCACTTGGGTACTTTAAAATGCTTCATGAAGATAAAACGCTCTCCAAGGAAGGTTATAATTGGCATCATTTTTTATCGTTATTATCTGAGGTGATTTCAGAGCACTTGATTTTCCTTATTGGTTAAGCCTAAAAAGGTTTGCTTTCACTCTGTTTCTTTCTAGCATCTTAATAATTGGTATTTCAGTACCACATTTTTTAAAAAAAGGACCTCTCTCAAGCGCCATTGTATATTTTGGAAGCTTTTGATTCCCTAGGCTCTTGGGGAGCCCAGCCAGCAGACATCTTTGGCACAGCTCCACATAAAGCCCCTACCTGCTCCCATCTGCTGATCCCTGAGAGAGGTTCTGAGATGTGATGAACCCTCAGTGCCGGTCTCCAATTTAGGGCCAGGTTTGCCTAGCACCGAGCAAACATCTAATGAACAAGGTACTGAAAATCTCAGAATGTCTGTTCCTCCAGTGCCCTGCCTGCTTACTTAAAATTGCTTTGGCCTCATTCACTTCAAAACCACATGTGCACAGGTGATAAGCAGGAGCCTGCAATGTGGAATGGAGTTACACACAGCTCACACATCTGTGGACATCCAAGGGTTCTAACTGTTAAGTCCATTGGGAGCACATGGGCATGCTTAGCCAGCGAACAGGACTGACTGCAGGAATTAAGCTGAGAGCAGTAAGTGAATTACAGACCAGGTGCATTAGGCCTGCGGAGCAATGGCGTGCAGTGTGGTAGGTCAGGTGGCCCGGAGAGAGTAGACCGGCCATGTGGCAGGACTTCCCTGGGAAACAGACCATCACTGTGTTTGCCTTTAGTGTCTTCACATTTGCTGTAGAAAATAAGTGCATACATACCTACATGCCATTCCCCCTTCTAGAAGGGAGATAAACTTTAAGTTTCTTTTCCTTCCATTGTATAGAATAGGAAGTTTGGGTAAGGAAAGAAAAGCATGAAAAAAGAATGAGAAATACAAGGTGTCTAACAAATTAGATGCATTTTCATTATTTTTCAAGACATAAAGATTATAAATAGTCCAGAGAAGAACCGAAAAGAAGCTTGTGTTCTGTTTGGAGGGTGCACCCGCCATCACTCCACAGGCTGTTCCCAGCTCGGAGACTATCCCAGTGGCTGTAGCTCCACAGGGGTCTCATGGTGGTGACAATGAAAATCCCCATTAATGCGGTTTCTTTATTTGAGCTTCGCATCAGATGATTGTGTCTAGGAAAGTATGACGATCTGACAGACACAATTTTTTTGCAGCTTTTAGTCGTTAACACAATGAAAACATAAGAAAAGAAATTGTTTTATTTAGAAGATCATGTGACTTTTATCTTTAAAACTTCAGTTCCTTTTTATTCCTTTAGAGAAAGAAAAGTGGCTCAAACTCCTTAATACGTCATTGTAAATAATTCTTCTGGCCTTTTATTAGTGAGTTTTAGTTTATAGTTTTGTCGCAAGAATAATGTTTATAGGTTGGTACAACCTAGAAGAATCACCTTGTTTAAAATTGACCTGCCATTTAGACATCATTTTGGCAATGGTGACCTGCTAAACATATCCTTCTCGATTGTGGGCATCAAGCCATAAATAGGAATGCGAGAGAAGAAAGGAGGGTACCTTCCAGGAGAGAAGCAGCTTTGGAAAAGTGAATGGAAAATGTTGCCTCTGTTTAGCATGAATGGACCTGGGGTTTAAATAACATTCTTCGGGCCAGATAAATAGTTTTTCTTTGGTTTAATAATCATGTGCTGCTTTTAGATATTTAAGTGAAGCGTTTTCCGGCTCTCCTCAGTTGTCTTTGATCTCCACAGGATCTGTTGGTTTTAACTTATCAGTTTCACCAAATGAAAAATCTAATTTATATCTTTCGGAACATGTAAGAGGCAAATTTGCTGTAAGGCGTTGGAAATATGTATAACCGAGTTTGTTTATGTATTTATTTGGCTGACAAACACACATCCCCGAATGCTGAAATACACCTAAACAACGAAAGTAGTTGTGGCTTGCTGGCTGCATTACGAGTGATTATGGTGATGTAATTTACTCTTTTGTCTGTTTTCAAGCCATTCCACAATGACTATGTATTACATTTATAAAAAATGAAGATATTTTTGAAGAAACCTATTCCAAACTTCATTTGAGTTGTTTGTCATTGATCATTCAGCTTTTGCCATTTGAAGTACTGGGTGCTCTGGTCCGAATGGCAACAGCCCCAAAGTTCAGTTGCAACCGGGCAGCCCTGAAGTGCCTGCTCCGTGGGGGTTCCATAAACAACCTTAGCGACACATCCACGAATCACACTGAAGTCAGGTGAGCAGAAAGAAAGGGCAGTTCTCTTTTGTCTCCCCTATGTGAACTTTAGGCCAGGTGAATCAGTACCGGCCCGATGTCACTCAGTGAAAAGCCACTGATTGTCCTCCTAACTTTTAACTTTCTATGGACTCTGGATAAGCCGCCAGACAATTGCCTGAAGGATTTGCATTTCCTAGAAATACACTGATTGTAAAAAGAATTAATCGCATCTTCTATAAAACCCATCATAGATGACTGCTTGTGTCGATGCGGAGATAAGCCATTACTGAAAAGGTTTACGTATAATTCTGTCTTTTCTTAGTATAACATCTCCACAAGTTCCACATTAAGCATTGCATGTTGATCTTTACAAAATGGGAGGAAAATGAAGTTCTTGAGTCGATGCTTCCCTCCCCCTGTCAGCCCTGTACCGGGGGTCTGTGTTTCTAACGTCCAATTTTTTTCTCCAAATCTCTTGGAAAGATCAGCTGTTCAACCCATAGGATTTCAGCTTGGGACCCTGCGTCCTCCCTGCTCCCTCTCTCTCCTTTGTCTCCTGCCGACTCCCAGCGCTTCCCAGAAGGGAATCTTCCACCCATCTGCTGTTGGTGGAGCTCTGTTTCCTTTTGGCTTCACCGAAGGCTCCTTTTGTCCTTTTAGCCTGAGAGGATAGGGCGGCCATACACTTCTCCACCTGGGTTCCAGAAAGATGACGGCAGCTTCTGCTCTTCTAAGGAGGGGCAGGTGTTCGTGGCCATCGCAGGTTTCGATCTTGAGACTAGCAAGTGTTCCTCTGCCTTGAGGTTCAGCATGCTCACGGGAGCCCCACTGTTGTTTAATAGCCACAGGCCTGGGGGACCTAGGCTGATCTGTGCTCCGCAGCTGCCAGAATGTAATGACTATTCTTCCCCGTGTCCTTTCGGAATCCCTGGGGCTGTGTGCAGTGCCAGCTGTGGAGTGATCCTCACCCAAAGGACGTCTGCTTCTTGGAATTCCCGGGCTGCAGAAGGGGTGCAGGAGCTCTGCTGTCCCGCCGGGGAGTCATGGGGGAGCCACAGGAGAGCCGGCCTTCGCCTCAGCCCTCGAAGGAGAGCAAGGCTGGCGGGTACGTGGACTCCTGCACGAGGCCAGAGCAAAGGCTCTGCTGGGGCACACATCCTGTGATCTCCAAGGGGAGCAAACATGGAGGGCTGAGAAGGGGAAGTGTTTCCAAATCCTGTGCTTAGGGTCCCAGACTTCAAACCATCGCCACTTACTTCAAAAGGCAATTCTCTGGAATTTACTGAAAGTTTCATTTTCCAATAAGTTTCATCAAGGGTCCGATGACAAATATTAAATTTCAGAGTAATTGTAATTCTCATTAATGTGACCTTGGCAAAGTCCAAAGGCACCTTGATCATTTGTCAGTGAGAGCTGACAAATGGCGCTGGACTGCGGAGTTGCGATTCAACACTGGCACCTGCTTATACCAATGCTTTGAGGCGAAGGAAAGTAGTCGGCCTCTTGTGACCATTCACACCTTATGATATGCCCCATAGCACTTGTGAAAACGGCCGTCTGTAAGTGTAAAGTCTACTGCTACGTACCTGTACCTGTGTGTCGTTCTGAGCCATGGTTTCCAATGAAATCTGTAGATCGCTGTATATTTTGCTTCTTAGAGCATAGAGCAATCTTGGCATCTTTCATATTTGGGCTTAAGTGTCCTCAAGTGTGTGAGTTAAAAGTCTTCTTTCTCTTAAAGCGAGACACGTTTATGAACTCGCACTCACTCATGATTTTCCTTTGTTGGCGAAAGCCATCCTGATTCAAAGCCTGGGTACCACTTCAGGATATCATGAGAACGCTGTCTGTGGACAGTGAGCAGGTCGACATCACAATGAGGATGTGCCTATTGTGTTTCCTAGGTAGTCTGGGATTAGATTTAGCCCTTCTAATATGGCAGCTCGGTTGGCACCAGATAGCGTGCTGACCACAAGACCTGTGGTCGCCCATTAAGGCTGCCCAAGACTGCTGTGCAGATGATCCTCCTTGCCAGCGACTTTGGTTTCCTCAGTCCGGCACTGAAAGCTGCCCGCTGTTTCCCGAAGCCCTTCACATTCGCCTCAGCCTCCTTACTCTGGCTGCTGCCGCCTGGCTCCTTACCTAACAGCAGATTCCCTCCTGCCTCCCTCTGACCCCCTGTCACCTCCTTTGTTCCATCCAAACAAAGCCATTCTCAGACTCTTTTAACACAGTCTGACATTTTCGAGGCCTTGCTTTCACTAGTACAGTGTATAAAACAGAATGAGGACACATAAACCAAAGTCCCTGTCTGGCACGTGCTTGTTCCATTGGCTTTCCAACCTTTCGGAGCTGAGGAAGGATACGCCTTGGTGAAACATGCATGTTGACTCATATTTTGCACATTTTATATGGCTATCAGGCTACTTACTGTCAAAGTCCCTCCAGGGAGACTTTGTAGAAGGAGAAGGAAGTATTCCATATTATTTTAAGCATATATTAAGGATGTTTTAAAATTATTTAAAGACAAGATAAAGGAAGCAATTTTTAGCAGCAAAAGTGTCACAGATGAGGAGGTAACCAAAATAAAGAGAAGGAAAAGCTATTTAGTGACCAACGAATAATAGATTTTGCAGATAAGTGACATGGAACAACGTGAAGGGCACAGATAAGTTTTTAATCCATGTCCATTTATGCATTCGTTCATCTATTTGACAAAAATATCAAGAGCCTGATATGCTCAGATGGAAATCAAAAAACAGAAAGGCCTGGTCTCCACCTTCCAAGACCAACAGAGTAAGTGACTGCTTCCAGGAAGGAAGGACACACAATGCAGCGTGGAGAGACACCACGACGGTGTCTCTGCATCAGAGTCTGCGTCTTCTAAATACTAGTTAAGATTCATAATTTATACTAAGAAGACTTTTGGACAAGTTTTATAATAAAAGTGATTTCTTGCAGCTGTATCTGGGCACTAATCTTCAGCCTGTCGCTCAGGGCTCCACATGTCTACTATGGTTTAGTGTTAGAGCCTGAACCGTGGCTACCAACCCAGCAGCACAGGTCTTGGGCTTATCACCAGGGGTGAAGCTCAGTTTCATCTCAGTCATGCATGAACTGGCTGTTTGCCACCATCCTGGGGAGGATTCTGTCCCCTGGAGTCTGGCTGTCTAGTAACTAGTATCTAGTACCTAGTATCTAGTATCGAGTATCGAGTATTTAGTATCTAGTATCCAGTGGAAACCATTGCTTCTCACAGAGGAGAGATTTTCCAGTCCTGCTGTAGAAACGAGCCTCCAGCAGTGTGATGCGCTGTCCTGTGTGAGGGTGACGGCAGGGCTCACTGGGGTACCGCACACAATGCAGCGTGGATAGACACCACGATGGTATCTCCACGGCAGCCTCTCTGCATCAGAGTCTGCGTCTCCCAAATACTATTTAAGATTCATAATTTATACTAAGAAGACTTTTGGACAAGTTTTATAATAAAACTGATTTCTTGGGGGGATTTCCTTAACTACTTTTTTGGTTTGTATCTCCCCCACCAAATCAGGACTATTCTGGCAATTGTGTGTGTGTATTTACTTATAATGTACGTGTTAGGGCTTCCCACAAACTGTAGAGTATATTGTGAAACATTTTACAGTGAGAACAATGGATTTGTTCGATAATTTTTACAGAAGATTCTGCATACCGGAGTGATGTACTCAACGCCACTGGATGGATGGCGGCATTAGGTGACGATAAGAAGGACACGCCTACCTGCCACGTAGGGTGACTCAGAGGGCTCCCTACAGTGGGAGACGAGCACAGGGAGACGCCAGGGTTGCTGCGTAGTCAAGGACGAAGTAGGAGTGCTCTCTACAGTGGCTTAATTTCAAAGACTCCACTTAACAGGAATTTCTATAGATATTTATGAATGGCTGACTTAGCTGGCAACAAATCACATTTGTCACAATTTCAAATAATGTCTGTGTTTAACCAATGTGATCATGACGAGCAAACCATAACCCCTTATGTATATGAAGACGCTGGCTGAGGCTGCCTGCCCTGGCCCTGTACCAAGCATACCGCACCATCTCCAGTTTGACAGCCTGGGCCACACGGAGTTTTATTTTACAGAGGAGACAGAGGTCACAGGAGTTAAGTGCCCGCAGTCACACAGGAGGAAGTGGCGGAGTCAGGGGCTGCCGGGTAGTGTACCCCCTTCTCTAACTGGCTCTCTTTTCATTACTGCACCAATTCCTAAAGAATCTTCTGCAGAAAGCTAGTCCCATGAAATTTCCTTTAAGAAAATAGATTTAGTAAAGGATGCCCACTATATTCTCCTGTTCAGAGATTCAGAATACATATCAGTATATTAATGGTTCTAAAGTAAAACCTACTCTTGAAAAGGAAGGAAAAAAATTAATTTGGACTAACCAGCATTTCAAACACTTGTTTGACAAAACAAAACAAAACAAAACAAAGCATTTTTCCATGAATTAACTCTGGTAAATATTTATCTTTCTAAGCTGCTTCAGCAAATGCCTTATCTCCTACTGCCCAGTCCTGTCCTAAATGGAGGGGAAGGGATCAGGCCACGCAACTGGATGAAGCGCACAGCGTCAGCCGGCCTTCCCGCGGGCAAAACCCACTCTTCATTCACACTCAATTCCACAATGATCCTGGAAAAGCTATTAATTTGCTTAAAAAAGAAAAAAAACTATGAAACAATCTCCAAAGGCCAATTTGGATTTTTTTTTGAGGGTGGGACTATTTAAGCCCAAATTTAAATGAAGAATTGTAATCATTTTAGGTCTCCTTGGACTAGAAGTCAAATGATTAATTTCAAAGTGAAAATAAAGTTTAGTGGGGATCCTCCTCCTCCTCTCTGTCTCTCTGTGTCTTTCTCTGCCTGTCTCTCAATATCGTAAAATTCATATGCGTTATTTAGGTCTTGCTCATAGGAGGCTAACTTCAATTTTTCAGAAGAGTTCTGTAGGATGTGCTTCATATATTTCTCAGCAAATCCAGCCTCCTCTGCTTTACAGTTTTGGCTGCTTTTCCTCTTAGTCACACACCAGAAAATTAGTCCTGAGTCACATTGAACTGCCTGGGCCTGGAGATGCATATCGTTTCAGAGGCACCCAGTTTCCCTTCCCTCTCTCGCCCCTCCCCCCAGAAGGGATGCACATGTTTTCCTTCTATTTGTGGTAACTGCCATGTGTGCCTGCTGGCACCTTCAGCATTATGGATGCCAACAAAATTGCCTTTAACACTGATTCAGTCATCCCAGGAATGAGGCACATTGATTAGTGACTGAGCTAGTGAGAAGGTTGGTCCACAGAAGGCACCACAATGAAGTCCTATAAATAATACATTGGGTTTCAGCCCAGCAAGTGGCTTCTGAGGGTGACTCACATCAGCCTCTGAGATGGAACAGGATTTCAGCTCCTCCTGAGTTTCAAATGACTGTGCCATTTGCTTTTCTTTCTCTTTCCTCTGGCAAACTATTCATTCATCCCTTTTATGTTTTAGCGCTTTATCATGTTATCAGAAGGTAGAAATAAATTTTGCCAAATCGAAGACAGTTGAAAGAGATTGATGAATAAAATTTAAAGTAGCTGTGCTGATTCATCTGCACCTTCCTCTCCCCTGTCCTGGCTAATCGGAGCATGCCCATTCTCATGACTCACACCCTAAGGGGAACATGTGACTTTGAACTAGGCATTTAAACTTTCATCACTTTGTTTCGTAGGGTTCTTTTTTTTGTTGTTCCAATTTTAATCAAGTTTCTTTATCTGCAAAAGGAATAGGTTTGTCTAAAATGTTCTAGTAGCCCTCTGTCTTCTTCTCTTGTTTTATTAACTATGCATCAATCTATATTTTCATGTGAATAGTAATTATTTTGGAAGTTGTAGTAATTAAAAGCAAGAATATAGTACAATCCTGAAAGCATGCAAAAAAACAAATCGGAAAAGTGGAAGGAGGTAAGCTCATAGACCCGAGCACAAAGAATATGCAGAACGCTGACACAGGGCAGGTCTGCCTCGACCTCCGGGCAGTCAAATCAGATGTAAAACAAAATAATTTTATTTGAACAATCAAGAGTGGTAAATTGACCTCTGGATCTGTATTTGAACTTGGGCCACATGTTGTCTACGTCTAAGGCTGCACCTTCAGCCTGGGCTTTATGTGGCTTTAAATCGGGCTCTGATTTGACTCTCCTCCAAATGAGTGATGCATGGAGACAAGGCTTCAGCAAAATCAATATGGCACTTTTATCTCAGTGATGAATGGGACAGCAGGTCATTATAATTCATTAGACATCATTGCATGGCATTCTGGTGGGCCTTTTTTCCCCTTTTTTGTCTGAGACTTTGCCATTAAGAAAAACAAAACAAAACTGAGCTTCTGTGTCAGCATACTACCCTCGGGCTCCCTTCCGGTGCCAGGTATTCGAGGAGTCCCACCATGCAGATGCTCCATCTCTGGCTGGGCTGCAGGGCTGCAGAGAAGCATGAAAACGCAGAGGTGGAGACTCGGTTTGATTGATGTCTGTGGCTGCCCATTCCTGCAAGCTGATTCAGGCCAAGAAAATGTGTTTGTCTTGCTTCGGAGAGATGCTCTTCCTAATACAGTCGTGCGGTACGGCCAGCTGCGGTGCTCTGTTTTTTGTTGTTTTTTTTTTTAATCCACATAATCCTGTTTTCCTGAAGAGTTTTATTAATTACTTCTAAGCATTCCCTCACTAATCCCCACCAAGATCTATACTGAATGACAGTGTTTAAAGCAAGACGGAGTAAGAGAGGACTCAGCCTCAGCCCTTCTCACAGCAAGCTCAGCACTGGCTCGTCATGCCTGCCACCTTCTCCTGGTCCAGAAGTACGGAGCAGAGTGCGTTTCTCCAGGGAGTCGGGGGCAGTGCAACCTAATGGTCAAGAGCAGGGACATGAGACTGCTGGGGCTCAAAGCCTGGCCTCCTTACTGGATGTGTGACCTGAGGAGCTACACCCAGCCTCTTTGTGCTTCAGTTTCTTTATCTATAAACTAGGTGTGTTTACAGGGGTGCCTCACAAAACACACTGAGCAGAGGCAAACAGAAATATGACAAAAGCTTTATACAATACCTGGACAAAGATGGTTCCACCTAGGGTTTGCTGTGCCTGTTATCCTCCCTGCAAGACAGGAGTGCGCGTCACTGGCTTTCACCGCCCTGTGGGGCTGGTGGGGCCACGCTCTGCAGGTGCCGAGCTGTCCTGGGCAGGGTCAGCCGCACGGGAGTTATGGCGTCTCTATCTGACCCTGAAGATGTACTTCCAGCAAGGTCTCTTTCTCTGAGTTGTTTCCGGAACGATCATTTGCTCTTGCTGTTTCCTTCCTAACGAGATTTTCCCGTAGGCTCGATGTGAGTCAAACCCCCTAGTTGCCCAACCCTGCGGAACTGGCCAGATCTTCAAGATGGAACACAGCTCTCTGAGACGGCCACGGGCCCAGCTCCCCCGGAGTCTCACAGGCACACGGGCGCCTGGGGGCCCTGCCTTCGGGCTTCTTGGACCCCATGTTTCCCTGGCTTTTCTCAGCTCGTGCTTCCCTTCGACACAAAAGTGCCCGCCTGCAAACCCCCATCGTGTCCCCAACAGACCAGCTCCCCCACCGACCTGCCCCCCGCGCTAGCACAGATCTCTCGCCTCAGATCTTTAAATCTTAATGAAATTCTCCTCTCCAGTCTCAGAGAACTGTGATTCAGTCAAAACATGAGCTCCTGTATCCTGTACCCCCTTTCCTGTTCAGATGTCAACAGACACTTGCTGGCCCTGCAGCCTCAGAGAAATTGCTTTCTTTTTCGGAGCCTGTTGCTACATGTATGAAATGGAGATGATAAAGCTCGCCTCACATGGAGATTTGAGAATTAAATGAGCTAATAGTCAGCACCGTGTCCAACACCGTCTCAGTCTCAACAAAGAAGCACAGACTGGGCATCTTAGACCAAGGACTTTTTTTCTCCTCACAGTTCTGGAGGACAAGTTCAAGATCAATGGGCCAGCAGAGTTGGCACATCTTTCTGCGTCCTCATCTGGTCTTTCCTCTGAGAGTGTGTGGAGAGATCTCTGGTATTTCTCTTCCTCGTCTTATGAGGGTACCAGTCCTACCAGATTAGGACCCTGCCGCTAGAACCTCATTTAACCTTAATTACCTCTTCAGAGTGCCCATCTCCAAACAGCCGTGTCGGGGGTGAGGGTTCCACATAAGAATTTTGCTGGAGCACAGGTCAGCCCGCAGCAGCAGCACAGGTGCACAGTACACACGCTGCTCGCCCTTCCTGTGATCCTACCAGCCCTGGCAGCACCTCAGCTTCTGGTCTTTAAGTCAAATGCACGTGTCCCTCATCCTTCGGCCCGGCCTCAAATGCAGTACCCTGACTGAGCGCCACAGCCCTGCCTCCCTACTGCCGGCGTCCTTGGTGCTCCTACAAGTATCCGCCGCCCGCAGCAGTCCCCCTCAGCTCCCTGCCACTTGGCGAGCTTGCCTGACTAGGGTCTGTGGCCGGGCTGAGCAGGTACGTTCTGCGGGAGCTCTGCCTCAATCTCCTCGTGCCCCAGCCCTGCCCTCCCTCCAACCAGCGTCACCCCAAATAAAAGAGGCCGATGAGCACAGGCCCCACAGTTGCAGGTGGGTTTTGTGGTCCCTTTGAAGCAGTCCCCAGGTCATCACATGCAGAGGAAGGGGGTGGCTCAACCCTTCCCATAGTTTGAAGAGTCTAACATTTCTAGGGATCGGGATCTCATCTTGGGACTTGTCACCACTTTGGAGGGAGAAGAGTAGCAGATATGTGAGTCCATAGTCCTCTCCTAGCTCAGCCTGCATTTCACCCCAAGTTCCTATTACTTCCTGGTAGTGTTAAGAAAAATAGTTAGAGCCGTTGAGCTGTCCACACATCTAAACAATTAGGGAAAATCGATTGAAAAATTAAATAAATATATAAAAGCCCATAGGAAAGATAGATGTAAAGATCAAATAATGACATAAGACAGTTGTGGGAAGTATTTGCTGTGTTGAAATGTTAGTTAAAGAAACTAACTTGGTAAAAATCTCAGGGAAGTGCTGTTACCATGTGCTCTACACATGCAGGCCCGCTAAATCAAAATGTCAGCGCTGCGTGAATGTGTTGTTTACAGCGAGGCGCTGAAGAGATTTCTTCCCTGCCAGTCATCTTCCAGGTCTCACAAGAGAGGCCATGTGACTGACCCGGGATCTGGGATCCCTGCTATCGCTCACCCTGGTCGCCCCCTGCTCACAGGTCATTCACTGACTTTGCTTTCTAGGCAGAGCCTTGCAGGTGGCTCCAGAGCTGAGGTCTGGCCCCATACCCGCTTGGCAGCGAGAACGTAGGTGAGGCCGCAGCCTGGGTAAGACCCCCAGGGTATTCAGAAAAAGCGTTCAAATCCCCGTGCCCTAAATTAAAGCGCAGTAAAAGGGAAGATGCCACATTGGTCTTCAAGACAGACAGTGAATCAAGGGGTCAAAAAGTATGACCTTGCTGTTCTCCATTCAGAAGAAATGATGTGTATCTTTAAACAATTTTATTACTACTACTCAGAAAATAGTCATTTAGAAATAATCATATCTGAACTTCTGTGTTGTTCATTAGGCAGTTACACAATGAGGCAATGGAGACTTCTTTTCTCACCTTATTTATATTCTCTTATATTGTCAGAGGGCAAAGTAGAAAACTCACAGCCTGTTGTGATTTGTGCGACTTGTTACCATCTTACGATGTGCCACCAGACCACCCACGGAGGGTAGCGGGAAGAGCTGTATGTTCTCACCTAATGGGTTAAGTGGTCTTCCCAAATCTAGAATAAAACATCTCCGATATTGTTGTTTTAAAATTCGAGGTGTCTTACTTACTGTGTGATGTTTTCATCATGCAGAATAAAGCCAGCTGACACCTTCAGTGACACTGTGATTAGGTCTGTGGTCAGCGGCATGGCATTGGTCTCCTCTGGGTCTAAAGAAACAGTGGCACTTGGGATGCTCTGCCCTCATCATCTTGCATTAGCGTGAGGAGCAGATCCGAGTTGCCTCCTTGAAAACAGGACAAATGGGGCCCCCTCTTCTTCCTTTACTTTGATGTCATTGTTGGTCTTTAAGTGACTCTGCAGTCATATCAGTCATCAAGATATTTTTAGAAATTCTCCGGTGTATGTTCTGATTACACCCACTTTCCAGCCTTACCGGGAGGCATGCAGCACCCAGTATTGGGTGAGAAACAGGAATCAAGTGATAGGTGCCATGGGAGTGTCAGTGATAAAAGGACAGAGGGCTGGGGGTGGGGACACAGGTCTGATCTGCACCAGTCCCCAGACGCTGAATAGAGAAATTACCCCTCAGCATGCACACAACATGGAATACGGAGAGTCAGATCTGAAAGTACTTCATCGAAGGTTAAATTTAGTGGAAACAGAATTTTAAATTCCGGAATCAGAATATAGTTTTCTAAAACTGCACTCTGAACATTTGGAAGATAATAGGTATAGGAAGAGCATTAATGGAAGTATTTCTGAATGGAAATCTAATCCACTAAATTATAATATTCAAAAACTGTGGCGCCGCAGCCAACACATAGCAATTGCTCTTTTATAGGCACCAAATGATGGGTGTGCCTGAGTTCTGAGGCTGGGATTCCCGAAGAGTGTCTTATAACTTGTATTCGTGTTTCTAAAACCCGGAGAAAGAACTAAGTTGAGCACAACCGGCTGAGGAGGAAAGCTTTTCTGCTTTCTAGGGACAGTGCGTCTGTTCCACCAGAGTCCACTCCGGCACCTCTAGAGGTGGCCACGCAACGGTGACGGCAGCTTGCCCAACACGCACCGTGAGCATGTGGGAGAGCTGCTGTTCTGCAGAAACTCAGTCCGTGCTGCTTCAAATAACTTTTGCAACTAGAAAAATTATTCATAAAAGATTTAGAGTGAGACCCAGATCCTGCTTTTCAATATCAATCCAGGAAAGTAATTTTATGCTTGTATTTAAATAAGTTATCATGACCCAAGTAAGCAGAGATTCCCATTATTTATTCCTGTGTTCGTCCTGACATATGAGGCAGAAAAACAGAAGCGATCAGAAGGCGTCGCAGTGTGTCATGGACAGTAATGTCACTGCTGCCAGCTGAGCCTTGGCAGAGGGTTTTTCATTAAGTCGTGCCTTGGAGGAGCTGGGAAATATGAACTGTTCCATCATTACCTAAGTAATGTAGGTACTCAGAGTAGTAGCGAAGCCGAAAAAAAAATTTAAGAGAAAAAATCAAAAAGGACATGCATGGAGAACCTGACCCAACAGATGGAGTTTCCCCACAGTTATAAAGTGGCAAAGAAATAGGACGGCATCCAATGCGCCAGGAAAGCTGACGAGAGAGAGGACGAGGATGAATTCCCCCCGGGAGGACCAGCTCCGTGCTGCTGGGGCCGACGCCTCTGCGCACCTCCCCTGCCCTGTGCGCTGTGTGTCCAGCACGTGGGCCGTGGCGCCCCTGTCCCGCCCCTCCCCTTTCAGCCTCAAGTCAGGACTGTCAAAGCAATATGCTAGCATTTGTGATTCAGTATGTTCTCCATTAAATAACTTACTAATTTGTTGGAATCCTCTTAAAAAACAAGTCAGAATACAGTTATAAATTTATGATACTGATTAAAATATTTTCCGCATAAATAAATGGTTTATGTGAGATGTTTCAAAGAGTAAAGGCAGAGAAAGTGGACCACACAAGAACACTGAAGACCCTTTGATGATTTTTTTAAAAGTAAAATGACGAATTCGGGGAAAAAAGAAACAGTTTTCCAAAAGAAATCGAAGAGAAAACGGGGAAGCGGATGGAACGTCAGCTGATGAAAAGAGCGGCGGGCGCGGCGCAGGGAACCGGAAGCGGAACCGGAACCGGAAGCGGAACCGGAACCGGAACCGCGCAGCCGTGAGTGGGATTAGACCGGACACGGACCTTCCAGACTCCCGAACAGAACAGCCCCCGAGGCGTAGCTGCCGAGAGTGGCCCGGGAGGCACTGGGCCTCCCCAGGCGCGCATCCCAGCCGGCTGCTGCCCGGACACAGCCCATGCCAGCCAGGCCTCGCTTCAGTGTCTCACGGCGTATTTATTGAATATTTTTGTTCTCTACGCCAAAACACATCCATTCGTTTTATCTCTTGAGTCTAGGATTGAAAACCTTTTTATCACCAAAGACATCGTGTTGGAGATGAGACACTACAGAGAATGCCGGTCAGCAAATATATTTATCATCTCCCACGTAGGACCCACAAGTACACAAGGTGGAGCCAGTGCCTTCGGCTGAGTCACTTCCAGCAAGAAAGTGGACACGAAACTCCCCGTCCTGGCTTGCGGCAGAAAACCTTCGAATTCCAAGTCAGCATATATTCGCGAAGTTAGCTGAAAAAATAAAAACCTCTGTTGTTCGTGACTAAACAGAAGGTAATTGATGAATGTATTGTTTATATTTTCCCCGGAGGAGATAATGATAGACTAGTCTACGAAAACAAAGTGAGCATATCATTAATTAGGGCCATGTTTGTGTTTCTGAATCTTTCAGGATTACGAATATCTCACGTGAAAATATTGACTACAAGTGAGTTGTACAAGAAAATCAGTGACGAAGAACACTTGTGGGGCAGAGAGGAGGAATGGCGGTTATCGGGCCAGGCGAGGAGCGGGCGGGGCATTGTTTTTTAATGGGAACAGAGTTTAATTTTGCAAGATGGAAAGAGGCCTGGAGACGGATGGTGGTGATGGCTGCACCGCAGTGTGAGCACGCTTAACGCCACCCCACTGCATACAAGGAGGACGAGGTGTTAAATTTTATATTATGTGTATTTTTACCACAGTTAAAAATATGTTTAAAAAAAAAAATTACTCATGCTCATTCCTCCACCCCGTTAGGTTGTGCGGAATTTGGGGGACACTGCCTTTTGTTGTCTTATAATGCTGCTATCATTGCTTCTCCATGCACTTCAAATATAAGATAAACGACCATGCTCAGTAGACATACTTGACTGTGACTGTAAAATGCCACCACCTGAGAGAGGGAGAGAGAGCAATTTCACATCAAAGAATTTCTGACCTTCCTCTGGTCCAATGTTATATGACAGTCATAGTCTGATTAATCCAAGGTCAATGTAACCGATTTTTAAGGAGAGGACTCTGGCAAAAAAAAAAAACAAATATGCAAAAATTTACCTTAATCCACAGGATTAGAGAAAATGAAAAGAATCAGGTAATCAGTAGAAAAGCTTTGAGATAAATACGGAAGTAGGGCACTTTATTAAATAGATTTTGATGAAGGATGGAAGCAAACACGATCATGAATAAAATAAACCTATGAGAAATATAAGAAATACGAATGAAATAAGATGAGAGGTTATCAATGTATTGAGGGAAAATGCAAGAAAATATTGTTTCTACAATAGAGGGAAGCACGTGAATCAATGGAAATAATAATATATCTCTTTCCGGGCCAGTACTGACCTGTCCTGGAACTCACAAGTTTTATTGGCAATTTACGTGAGGAGACAAAAAACAGCGTATAGAGAAATACAAAAATATTCTCCCTAGAAACACAGTTTCTTCAGATGTCAAGAAAACCTGGAGGAAATGCAGCCGGCTGCAGTTCGAGGGCAGCCACAGGCCCAGACGTTAAGGCTTAGGCGACCTACGACTGAAACAGTCCCTTTCTTTTCCGTGTTCATTAGAAGACTCCAGAGGACTGAGGCGGGAAAGCGGGATCACTCTGTGGGGCTTACACCGACCCCACCATTAGACTGGGAATAAAAGCCGAAGAAACAGACCGCCGGCCTTGAGGCGTTGGGCTCCCGCTCGTCGCGCCTAGGGCAGAGGCCACTCGCTGCTCTGTGTCCTTAACACGGGGCCTGGCACGGGCTCGCTGCATAAAAGATGTTTTTTAATTAAAAATGGACAACTAAGTAGAGGAGTGACAAGTTGCCATTTGTATCCTGCTACACTGCTAATTACCCCGGTGACCTTGATTAAGATATTTTAACTCTGTTTTTCCATTCCCTCATTGGTAAGCGGAAGTAATAATAGTTCCTCCATGGGAGGCTTATAAGGATTAAGTGAATGAGAACAGGAAAACTTTAGACCAATGCCTGGAAATAGCACATCTTGATAAATTATAGCTATTTCTCATATTAGTTTTGCTAAGTGATTAGATAAACCTAGTAGAGAATAAGAAATTTTTTAAAGTACAAATTTAACCCACTTAAAAAAATGTAACATACATTTTAGGCAGCATATCATATTGAACTGCAAAGATTTTTATGGTACCTAGGTATTAAATGCTAGGATAATTTTAACAAGCTTTAAATTAAAAAATCATTATAAAGTACACCATATAATTCTTTACATTTTCTTCAGAATATGTGGAAGATAATTTAAGTTTTTTCTTTGAATTTCAGATTCACTATAATTACCCATACATTATTCATTCCTCATCACATTTCTATTAATCATTTATTAATTTCCAGGCATTGTTCTAGACACAAGGGATGCACTGGTGACTTGAACAAAGCCCCTGGTCTCATGGGGCTTTTATCCCTGTCAGGAAAACAAACAAATACACACATGTATACATGTACACACACATATATAAACACACATATAATGACACATATACACGTACATATACACATATACATACAGTGGCAGATATACACATGCACACATATATATACACAATGACACACGTGTATATACACACACTTAAACACATAAAGTTACAGGCCAACAGTTATCATGAAGGGAAATGGTAACAGAGGACATAGCATGAAGAAGACGGCTTATCTAGCGTAGTCAAGGACAGATTCAAATACAATGACATTTAAGCAAAGAACCGATGGACATGATGGTGCTTTCTGGGAAACGACCAGTTCAAGGAGGAGAGGGCAGGTGGCGCGGGCCCTGAGGGGACAGCAGGTGTGGCGTGCTCACGGAGCAGCGTGCAGACTGCGTGGCCAGAGAGCTGCGGGGAGGCAGAGGAAGGGATGAGAAGGAATCGAGAAGGCATAATGTGGACTTGGATTTTGATCTAAACAAATGGAAAGAGGTCGGAGGGATTTCATGTTGAAGGGTGACATGATTTCTGTTTTATAAGTGCCACTCTGGCTGCTGTGTGTAGGGGGCTTGGCAGGAGGCCCCAGACAGAAGTAGGCGTCTTAGTAGAATATTGTGCGAGCTAATTGTGGCCTGGAGAGGATTCTGGACAAGTCTGATATAGAGGGGATCCCCGAAGGGACCTGCCGATGGGCTGCCTTGACTGGAGGAGCAGATGCCCGAGTGCGCTGTGCGGGACGCAGCCAGTGTGATTTGCCTCAACGCGTGTGCAGAAACCTCCTTTCTTGAAATATGCTCTATGTCAGCTGCTTTTGTTTGTGTTGTTCGATTTGTTTTGAGTTTATTCCCATCTTTTTGTGAAGTATATAAATCTACATGGCGGATTGGATTAGTTTACCTGGAGGTATGTGCGCGATTACTAGTTCTGAGTCTAATTCCAACAGCAGGAATCTTGGCCTCTCTGAGCCTCAAATTCCTCAATTATGAAGTAAGAAAAACTGCCTCCTCTGAGAAAGAAAAACTGGCTCTTCTACCAGAAGGTATAGCTACAGCTTGCTCAAAGAACTAGTTTAATTGGATATTTGTTCTTTTCTTTCTTCCTTTCTTTCTTTCTTCCTTTCTTTCTTTCTTTCTTTCTTTCTTTCTTTCTTTCTTTCTTTCTTTCTTTCTTTCTTTCTTTCTTTCTTTCTTTCTTTCTTTCTTTCTTTCTTTCTCTCTCTCTCTCTCTCTCTCTCTCTCTCTCTCTCTCTCTCTCTCTCTCTTTCTTTCTTTCTCTCTTTCTTTCTCTCTTTCTTTCTCTCTTTCTTTCTTTTTCTTTCTCTCTCCCTTCCTTCCTTCCTTCCTTCCTTCCTTACTTACTTACTTACTTACTTACTTACTTACTTACTTACTTACTTACTTACTT
>NW_011916385.1:0-99827 GCF_000151845.1 Pteropus vampyrus | reverse complement strand
TGTATTTTAGTACGGAGATAATACATGTGATTTAGTTAATGGTCTCATCAAATTTTTTTCTATACTGTCTTTTCAGAAAATATGTATCTTAGAACTATAAAGTGTTTTTTTTTTGGCAAAAAAAGAGCAAAGATTTCATACATGCTAAGTTTCACAAAAAATACTTGAAGAAAGTACAACCACATTATGCTTATTATTAGATTCCTTTTTTGTTCCTTTTTTTACGAAGAAGGGATTTGTGTCTTGAATAAATTTATAGAACAAGCTATAGTTAAAAATATCATTCACATTCCTATAATTTCCACATGATATAGATGACGATGAGAGACAAAAGATTGAAAAGATTATAAGAAAAAAAAGAGATGATGAAAATGTAGGTGACAAATAGGAGAGAAAAAAAACCGATATGTTAGAAATAAAGGAAACAAAAAACAGGTGCTATGGATGTAATTTATCATTTATTCTTTGGTCTTAGGCGCCTGCTACTTCTTTCCCAGTATTTCTTTTTAAATCCATCTGTCTCTTGATAATTTATTCAGTTCTATAAACTTTTCTTCTTCTTCTTCTTCTTCTTCTTCTTCTTCTTCTTCTTCTTCTTCTTCTTCTTCTTCTTCTTCTTCCTCCTCTTCCTCCTTCCTTCCTTCCTTCCTTCCTTCTTCTTATTCTTCTCCTTCCTTCCTTCCTTCCTTCCTTCCTTCCTTCCTTCCTTCCTTCCTTCCTTCCTTCCTTCCTTCCTTCCTTCCTTCTTTCCTTCCTTTCTGTCTTTTGGTCACTAGTGAACTTTGGAACTTTTAATGTTGATTAGCTCAGCTTTCACTGAGGTCAGGAATTAGTCCAGCAACCTCGGAGTTCTAAAACACCTACTATCTATTGCTGTATTTTATTTTTCGCATTTAAAAAGCATTATTTTCAGATGGACTTTAGTATGCCAGTCTTTGGTATTTCTTCTCATACCAGCTTTGTCTCCCCGCGGGTTGCAGCGAGCTGAGAAAGGCGGCACAGCCGAGTGGTCAGAGCGTGGTCTCGGGGGTGACCGCCCTGGTCCTGAACCCGGCTCCGCCACTTACTAGCTGTGTGATCTTGGGCAAATTGTTCAACTTCTCTAAATAATTACTGCAAAGGTCAATGGAACTGATGCCTGATAGGTACTTATGGCTCCGCCTGGCACGTGGATGAGCTGAGTAGGAGTCCCTTGTCATTACTACTCCTTACTCAAAGGCCATATCCACCTCTGCTTTTAAAGAATTCGGAAAATGCTTAATATTTAAAATCTCTGTGTTTCAGGGAATGCTTTGTAATGGTAAAATGATACCCATGCCCTGGAACTATGATTTAGGACAGACTTATGAAATGTGCCTTTTGGAACAGCGTGGATTTCCAAATCAGAAAGAATTCAGTCCCATCCACTTATTTATTGGCTCTATGTATTTGGGGAGATACTTTCTGAGTTTCTATTCCTACATCTGTCAAATAAATATTAAAATATATACTTTTCAAGGTTGTTATGAGGATTGAAAGAGAAAATGTATGTAAAGGGCGGAGAAATACATCTTTTACCCCCCACCCTCGGTCAAAACGTGTGCGACGTAAAGCAGCATTTGTGAAATTTAACTTGAGGTCCCCGAGACTGAGGAAAGAAATGTTTCCATGGAACACAGTGGGATGTGAGTTGCTTACGAAAAAGTGCGACCCTGTGTGGCGCGGCTGCTCTTGCAGGCGGTGGGGCCCGTCCTGGGCTGTGGGCCGTGCGCACTCCCCACAGGACCACTGCAGCCTGTCACCGCCCTGGGACGAAAGTCTTTCTGTTTGGTGTCCCTTCCGTCCCACTTGCAGAAGTTTAGTACCAGTTGGCTGAGGAGGCAGAAATTTTTCATATTTATTTCATGAGGAGACTTTCAAAATTATCTCTGTCTGGGACTTGTTTTAAATGTGGACTTTGCATTTTAAATGCACATTTAAGAAATGCTACACAATGTCGCTTTACTTACTTCTCCTTCACATGTTGCCCAGAAATTGGCAAGCAGCATCATGAAAGGGGCAGGGTCCCAGGAGCAGGGCCCGGCACACCCCCCAGCCAGAAGGCTCTTGGATGAGTCATTTAACCGCTGTGTTTTTTCAGCTCTAAGTGACAGACCGTGAATGAGATGCTTTCGAAAGTCTTTGCATCTATAATCCTTTGACCCCTTGTGCTCAGCTTATCTGAGAGGTGAGAATCAGAGGCTGTCACAGCCCAGGGCCTAGGTGGACCAGGAGAGGGCGGCGGGCTGTGCAGTGCATGCCTTCCACTAGGACTTTCGCAGCAAGTACCTTATAAACCTCCTCTCAGCTGGCTTGAGGGGACAAACACGCCATCAGACTACCAGAAGGAACCATTTCTCTTTGTATATGAAATTTTAAAGTATATTCCTAACACTGTGACTGTATGTGTTCAGGCGGGTTTAACGGACATGAGCAGAAAAATGAGAACACATCCACCACAATTGTCTCCAATTATAGGTGTACCAGAGAGACTAGAAGATCTGTTGAGAGTCCTCAGGAAAGGGGTCATTTATAACCAGAATGAACTTGGCAAGTGTCTGTTCTGTAAGTCAGAAGTTCAGCAGCAAATGTGAGGTCTGGAGGGTCTTGACGGAGGGCCAGCATGAGGCCTGGGGGTCGGGCGCGGGGTTCTCTGTCAGAGGTTGGAGGCAATTTACTAAGTGCCATGTGATGAAATTAGGAGTTACATAGATTTTTATAAATTACATTTTTATATCTTGTCAGGAATAAAGCAGTAAGATGTTTTAAACAGTTAGAAATATTTTTTCCTTTTAGAAGTATCATGCCCAGAGGTGAATCGGCGTTAGCATTCTTTATGTAATGTGCTTTCTCTGCATGTTTACAAAAGGACGGTTACATTTTTGCCTCAGCTGTCACGCTCAATTTTCCCTCATGACCTTTATGGAAATGAAAAAAATAATTAACTCTACTTGCTTCCGGTCTAGGACAGAATCTGTCACTTAATGTTTTTTGGGAAAGTCCCTTGAGAGAAAACTGCTATGTGAGGACCTGCAGGTCCCTGCACCGTGCTGCCACCCTTCCCATTTCGGGAGGAAGGAGTGTGTTCGTGGGTTGGTTGCCAGCCATCACCTTTGTCACATTCCTGTTCTTCACTTATGATTTTGTCAAACTGAGACAAAAGCTGCCACAGCTTGTGAAAAGCAGATGATTATTGGAGTCTGACAGTGAGGACATCTTAATTTCCACGACTGCTTGTTCAGCTTTGAGTTACTTTTTCCTTTTGCAAAATCCCTAACATTTGTCTTCGTTCTCAGCCGGGTGGGCGCCCTCCGCGTGTCCCTTCCTTACTTGACTGTGCTCAGCAGGCACTTTCGCAGTAGGGATGCTGCTCCTGGGCCCATTGCACCATGGCAGAGCTACAAAGCCTGGCCACTCAGTCGTCCCAGAGGCCACGTCCCTACCAGCTTGACTTGGGCCCCCCTCCCGTGTCATAGAGTTGGGCCGGGGCTTCACCAGAGTGAAATGACAGGTCACTCCCTTTGGAAGTGAGGCTTTTTCCTTGTTACCTCGAGGCTGTTCTCCCTCAGGCCGGGTTCTCCCTCAGCTGGCTTCTTGATGGTCACGCAGGCACCTGGGCCCAAACCCAGAGCTGATGCTGGAGACGGGCTGGCCCCCGCCCTCGGCGCAGAGCCAGCTGAGAGGAGAAATCTCTCAGATGGCGACTTCTTACAGCCTCCAGAACTCATTGTCAACAGCGGGGGATGCTACACACTGACCGAGCTGGGTTTTCTTTGAAATCGCCGAGAAGGAGGCGACCTGGACGTGGGCTGCCCCTGACTGAATGCGGATGCCCGGGAACTCAGAGGCTCTTACCTCCGTGTACTGTCGGCATAAAGCTGCCTCATGACCAAGCCCTTCTGGATCCTCTGCAGCTCTGCTCCCTTAGAAGACGCCCGAATTAAATCCACCTTCACACCGAATTCTTCTGTGTCCTGACCAGCGAGATCACCAGATACACCCATGTGGCCCTGCACTTCCTTCCTGCTCGATTTCAATAAACAGTGTACTGTTTTCCTTTTCGACTGAGCCAGTCTATGCAACAGCAGCAGGAAGATTGCTTCTGTCCACATGCAAATCGACTGGGTTCTCTCCAACCCTTGGGAAAAGACCCTTTTAACCAAATGGCTTATATTTCTATTTCTTCATGTGTCAAATTAGTGGTCTAGGGGGTAAGTGACCTGAGTTCCCTTCCAGCTGTGTAGTCCACATTACAAACCCTGGGGAGAGCACGTATCAGAGAATGAACAAAGCAGTACATGTTTAAATGCCCAGAAAACACCCACTCCCCACTAAGAACTTTATTCTCCACTCGATACTAACTTATCCCTGCTCCCCTGGCACCACAGACCTCTGGGCCACTCGGCAGTCCTGCTCTCACCTGCTCTGGCAGCTGGGCTCACACGGTTCCACTCACCTGAATGCCCCTTACCCTTCTACCTTTGGAAACTCCATTCGGTCTTCAAAGCCCTGCTCAAAAGTCACCTCCCTTGCAAGCCCTCCTCCCGGACTCGACCTCTCACTCTTGGGAGAAAGAGTGGCTCCCTTATGTGTTTCCATGGCTCTTTGCTCAGACCTATGGTACGACTCGAAATACGGCACCGAAGCTTACTGCGTGCATGGCCACCTCCACCACGTGGCCGGCAGCTGTTCAGGTGATCCAGCACTGCGCCTCATACAGAGCTAGTTCTCAACGACACTTGTTGAGTACGGCTTCAAGAAGTTTCATTAGTGAAAGATCCTTAAAAGAAATCTAAGCTAAAGCTTAATATATAAATATGGCTGTAAATTTAAGGTCAATACTATAGGAAAAAGCGATGAAGACATGGGCGAGTTTTGGTTCCTGGCTAATTAGTTCCCTTTCACTACGTGGAGATGTAGATGACAAATCTGCTGAAGATTCAAGCAGTGGAGAAGGACTGTTTTAACTTCAATTGCCATAAACAGCCAACTTGCCTGTCTTTCTTTTCTTCTCTTTTCCGTATTCCTTCCTTTAATGAAGACTTTGAAACATGAATTGCTTATCGATTTCTGTAGTTGTTCAGAAAGCAGCCGGCCAGCGCCCCTTATGTTCTCTGCATCACACGAAACCCAGTGAAGGAAACCAAGATCCTTTGGGCAGTGCTGTCCGAGAGATTGCTCCTTTTACTTGGGCGGGGGTTTGGGGGGTGCGTGGACCTTTCTTGACTTTCTTTTATAGTGAAGGCATTGTAAGAGACAGATGAATAAACCATGTTTTTCAACCTTAAAGTCCTTAGAGTTTCAAACAGTGGTTTTCAAGTTTCAAGTTATGAAACCAGCTTATCAGATTAAAACGTGTTATTTTATTTTACTATTACTTTCAAGTAGACAGTACATTGGTTGGACATTTATGTAGTTTATTCAGTGATGCCCCTACTTGCTCCCTCCCTCGCTTCGCCCTCCCTCCCACTATTACGTCACTGCTGACTGCACTCCCTATGCCGTGCTCCCCATCCCTGTGACCATCTATCAACTACTAACTTGGACTTCTTTAACCCTTCACCCCTTCTCCCAGCCACCAACACCCCTTCCCTCTGGCCATCACCAGATTGTCCTCTATATATGTGAGTCTGTTTTTGATTAGTTTGTTCTTTTTGTTTCTTAGATTCCATATATAAGTGAAATCATATGGTATTTATGCTTATTTCACTCAGCATAATAACCTCTATGTCCATCCATGTTGTTGCAAATGGCAGGATTTCATTTTTTTAGTGGCTAAGTCATATTCCATTGTATATATGAACCATAATTTCTTTATCCAGTTGTCTGTTGGTGGGCATTTAGGTTGCTTCCCCATCTTGGCTATTGTAAATTGTGCTGCCATGAATATTGAGGTGCATAGATCTTTACCAATTATTGTTTCGGTTTTCCTTGGAAAAATACCCAGAAATGCAATTGCTGGGTCAAAAGGTATATCCATTTTAATTTTCTGAGAAACCTCCATACTGGTTTCCATAGTGGCTGAACCAATTTGCAATCCCACCAACAATGTGTGAGGTGAAAATGGTCCAACCTATCTGGGGGTGTCACAGAGTTTTCCAGAGTAGGTGGCCTGGGTATAGAAGGTGATTGACATTGCCAGGTAGGTAGAGATGCCTACTTGGTAAAAAGCCAATTTACGAATCATTTCTAATCTTAGGCACTAAATTTGAATCCAGGTAAGAAGAGGAAACTAGGAAGAGGGAATAAGTCACACTCTTTCATCCTCGGATCCATGTAACCCTGCCTATGTCCTTGAAATCCATCCATTGTCCCCATAAAAGTCTGTCCCAATGCCCAGTGAATAATATCATGCACAGCCCATAAGTTCAGTGCAAAAGGACATGTGCACATATGCACAGTATGTTCAGTGCAGAAAGGACCTAGAGTTAGTTAGAGGAAAGCTTCTGAGTTGATAGAGGCACATCAGTAAAGGAGAAGGTCAGTGCCATGTGTTCACAGACAGAATGGCATTTCAGGGATGCAGCTGGCTGCAGATTCCAGCCAATCACCTCGTGTGACCTCTTGTTTCAACCCAGGGGTATATTGGCTTCATATTGGTGAAGCTTGGATGACCACTTCCCTATCTCTGATGTTTAACAAAACATCAGGAATGCAAGTTGTTTTAGTCCTATCTTTCTCGGCTATTTCAAAACGGTGTTCTCAGACCAAGAAAGAGTGTAGCTTTAGAGTAAGTGTGCTTTTTTTCTCCATTCTGTTGTCCAACCGAGGATCTGAACCTGGCACAGTGTTTGCTGAATGGAGCCATATCAAATCTCTCTCTTTTTTTTAAGCAGGCAGAATATAAATATATTTCGATTGGTAAAAATATAAGAAACCCTGTGATTATGCTTCTCCTATTCCAGGATATTTCTTGGCTGGGGAGCTGCAGTAGGAGCCGATTCTGTCCTTAACATCCAGCACTGCTAGAAGTGTGGGGTCCAAATTCATTCCCACCCGTCCCAAACACAAACCTCAAAGCCCCTTTCGCCTGACAGCAGAGGCTCATAGGGATCCTGGAACACTGTCAGTGTGTGCAGGAATCAGTAGCAAGGAAAGTTTCTTAAAGTGTAAGGTGGTTAGAGGGTGGGGAATTTTTTGAGCACATAATCAACCTCATTTCCTGCTGTCAAAATGCAAAATAAGAAACAAATCTCATTTTTTCAATTACTCAATTGTCGTTAGTTAGAATAAGAAAAGAGTAACCATGGTGTTTTCTCTTCAGAATTTCCAGGATTATTTTATTTTGTAGTACACTGTTCAGAAACTGAGCATAGTCATGGTTCCATTTATTTGTGATTAACATTTGTTGCTGTCGCCCTGGCATATGAAATGATTGTCCCTTAATTCACGGTGCACGTGTGGGCAGCAGCAGATGCTGAGAAGGCATCATAATTTTAGGCCATTTGCAGAGGCCCAGCTGCAATAACAGATTGCCCAGAGGCCATCCACCACCCCATACTTCAAGACTCCCCACCTTGCTGTCAACTGTAGAACCGACCCGAGGTATCTTCTTTAGTAACAACCAAAGTTTAAATGAGAATATGCAGTGTTGCCTTTCACAGTTGAGAAATGACTTCAGATGTGATAAAGCTCTGTACACTTGACTCTGAATTTTCTAATGGAGTCAGCCTCTCCTTGAATAATATCAATGTAGTCTCTGTTAGATATTGGCACTTGGGGTCTTGAGCTAGTAAGCTTTGGAGATGACTTTAGAAGAAATGCGGGATTCAGTGGTGCATGTCTGAACCTGATGTATTTTGGTAAAAGAAATATGTTCATTTTTGATGATCTATTGGGGTTCAGTGTAGAATTTTATTGTGTGCAGATTGGTAAACTTCCAGCTGACTCTAAGGGGGGAAAATAAATAACTAAATTTTATCTTTATTGCCTTGCTATTTTTCATTAGGCCCACAGTGCCCGAATATTTCCCACCACAAAGAGGTCTATTTGGTTAAAAAACCAAAAGGCTGTGGGTCTTGGTATCCTAAATCCATTGGCAGTTAAGACAGAAATTGCATTTCAAGAATCAGATGGCCAAGGTCCAGGTTGCTGTCCAGGCTTACCTCATTTTTAACTTGGAGTTGTGTAGTATATGACTCTTAAATAACACCTTTCAAGAAATTAACATAACTGGCTTCTTTTTTTCACTTCTGTTGAAAAGATGGCCCTGAAGGGATAGCCTCAAATACCCAGAAGGGAAACAACTTTGGGATAAAATTCTAGAACAATAAAACTTTATAATAAATAGAATTATAGAATAACAAACATTTACATCTGGATGGAAACTCAGAGTTCATTTATTCCAGGGGATTCTGGTGGGGTCGGGGAAGAGCTACCTATATCAATATCTTGAGCCTGTTTAGTTTGAAAATTTCCTTCAAGAGATGCAGAAATAGTTCATTTTACTGTAGAGGTTCAGAGATCTTGAAAGATCTATTTAAGGTTTTACAATTTATAACAAAGCTAAAATTTGAATCCAGTTCATCTATCTCTAAGTCCTATGATAATTGCATATTGTAGAATTATATTATTTCACCTTTAAATCTCATTTTCTTCTTTCTTATTGTTGATGGGTGGGGAAAACTAAAGGAGAAAAGAAAAGGAAAGAAAGAGAAAATGGAAGACAGACAAAGAACTCATAAACACATTAGAAGAGTTCAGAACTACATAGGCATTTTTTTGCCCCAGATTTTGATCACTTTGAGATATCAGGAACCCAGGTGTCTTAATAAAATCTCAAAAGTTAGATGGATCACCTAGACTACCCCAACACACACACACACACACACACACACACACACACACACACACACACACACACACGCACACGCACACGCACACACTTTAAACATAAAGGATAGCGGTATCACCATATCTCAAGAATTCTTAGGTTTCCATTCTCATGGCTACCATCCAGGACTCAGATCTTCATCATCCCTCACCCAGACTATATCATCAGACTCCTAAATGCTCTTCCTTCTCTAGACCCTCCACTGTTTTGACCATCTTTTGAATTACGGTCTAGAGTTCTGTAATCATCTCGTTCTTCTCCTAGGTAAACTTCAGTGGATTCAATCCCACCAGTTACTGATAAGGACAAAATCCCTTATATAGCTTTCTTGTCCCAGGTTGCTTTTGTTGCTTTTCGGGTCATTTTACTTCTTACTTTCGAAGTAATATAAATTTATCGCCTCAAAACAAGGACCATGTTTTGGTGACTGGTGGCTTTAATCATATTAATCTTCTTGCCCATAAACTCATCATCATACTCCTTACCTCCATTTACCAAGCTTCTGCCCATCCTTCAAAACCTAGCACAAATGTACAACGTGATATTCGCCTCCTTTAAACATTCTATAACAAAGCCTTTGTAGCATCCAAGAACACATGTTGACTTATGTTATAGTTATTTATAGGTATTTCTTACCTACATTATTAGATTACCTACACTATTGGATTCACATTTTTCTTGGCATCTCTTTGAGGCCTTATCATTTGTCTTGATATATCAGATTAGCTGGGGGCCTGAATGATTCAGCAGGGGTCTTACATAAGCAGAGGAAAAAATATAGCAGATTTAGTTATCAATAAAAGATGAAGTGTATTCCACACTAAAATTTAGATTAACCCTTAGCATTTCCATATTTTACCAGCTAAAAAAGTTTATTCACAAAGAAGTACCCTTGTCCCCCCGCTAAAAAAAGGAAGAAACAGGTAATTTTTTAAAACCAAGACCTACCTGAAGATGGTAGTTTTAGTTTTCCTTTCAACCGACCATGGACAGATAATTTATATTTAGAGATTGTTCGCCATTTTTTTTTTTCGGAAATTATGTTATTTTTTTCACTGAGGCTTTGGAGGAATAAAATGTGAGGCTTCTATGTTTGGATATAAAAATCAAGGTTTAGAAATTTAGTGTAATTGTGAGCTCAATATGAATCATTAATATGATCCACCCATTATTTCTTCTGGCAGATGTGATCCCAGGAGTAGAAATACAGTATCATTTATATAATAAAGGAGGTGATAGAAAATCCTCTCTTCAAATAAATCAAATTGTTCTTTTTCACTCAAATTACATTTAAGAAGAAATTTGATTGCTTAGGTTTTAAGAAGTGGCACTGGGACCAATGGGTAATATTTTAACTCAAATTTAGGGAGAATTCCCTGAGAATTACAACTATATCATGATGAAATGGGTGCTCCTTGCTAATATATACTATTTATGATAGAGCGAACTGTGATTTGTTATTCCATTCAATCCTTCCTGAAGGTAGATTCTATTATTATCAAGTCCATTTTACCAATAAGGATATTGAGATGCAAAGAGACTAAGTAATTTATCCTGGATATTTGCTGAGTAAGTGGCAGAGCAGGTAGTCAGCCACATGCTTTTGACTTACGTCCAGCTTCTTAACCAAAACATTGATATTCATTTTGGTAATTGTGGGTGGAGGAGGCTGAGGGGTAGAGAGAAGATGGTAAGAGAAAGTCGTAGATGGAATGCAATGCAAACAAAGGGAAGGGACTTATAGAATGTTTTGATGTTTCTTTTTTCAACCTCCAGATTAAGGTGAGATTTAATCTGCCTTTAAAGGATATGTTTATTTTAAACAGCAGAAATTATAGATAGACTAAACAGCATGATATCGGCAGATAAGAGATTGTAATCAGTTCACAGTGAATTTTCCTTCACACTCCACTTACTATAAAGATGTTCCAGAATGTCTATGAAAGAGCCAGTTTACAAGGAGATATTTGAAAACTATCGGAAATGCTTCATTAATGAGGTGTTGAGTAACGAAATGAGATGATATAAACAAGATGTAGCAACTAGCAGCTCTGGGTCAAATGAGGAATTAGACCCACATATATTTTGTTTTTTATTGTATGTTTAGTTTTTACTTGATTTTTATCCTGCTAGCTTTTGGGAATCTGTTTGTTTGTTTTATTTTTAATAATTACTTGTCAATACTTAACATGCTTTTCTTGAAAAGTCAAATCTGGCACTGCTGGACCTGAATCCATAGGTCAACAGTCCCACATTTTCAGAAGGTTCTTATCATGTCCTATTATCTGATACTGTGTCTGCTTTACTCTGTATGTCATCTGCCCAGCTCCTGTACACTTTTGAGCATGCACCCACCATTTACACCAGCTTTAAGAATACTTTATAAGTTGCCGAAGCTCACTAAATGAACAAGACATAATTTTATTTCTGCCACAATTTTGCATAAAGGGCTTTAAAGAAAAAAACTTTCAGTAAATCTAGAGAACAACAACAAAAAACAGTTATAAACTTAGGTCTTGCATACCAAATTATAACTTGACCCATTTTACAGATTCATGCTAAAACACACTTCAAGCATGACCATGCATGTATCACTGTAAGCGATAGAAAGTAATTTATCAATAGAGGGATAGGCAGGAACATTTTTTAAATACGCACTAATAAAATTTTAACTGTTGAAGAAGAAATTGTACATTTATCTCAGGTTCAGCTATTTTAAAGTTAATCTTAAAACGTTTTTAAACGTTGTGATTTAAGAGACATTTTCTGGGCTTGGGTTCCTGTTGATAAAAAATAGATCTATGCTTTGTTTCCTTGTAAATTTTCTTTCTGACATAGATGGCAGCATCCATGTCATTTTAAAAGTAAGTTTCAGAAAATACTCTCGAAAGGCCTGTAACAGAAATTATATCCTAGGGACAACTCCAGTTATTGACTATTTGAGACCTGAACATTTATCTGGACATAAAGGAAAAATTATTACTCGTAGTAGATATCTGGGAGATATCTACTTTTTGTTATAACTCAAGAAAACTCTCGCAGACTCTATCTAAATTCAGTCAAAGAAATTGCCTCCATGTCACAGGAGGAAAGGATTCTCAGTCTAATGTACTGATGGACAAGATGATGAAAAACACTTTGAAAATGCCAACTTTACCAAGATCTGAGAATAACCTGAGAGATATATCTCCCCAAGCAACAAGGGAGTGAAAGGCTGAGCAATAGGGATGATTTATGACAAATCTTAATTCAGAAGAAGAGTAACGTAGATTAGCTTCCCCCGAGCGCATTGTGTAGAAGGAATACAAATAACCTAAAATGGAACTAGGTGTTATTTTAAAAATAAAAAGATCTGTGGTTCTAGAAGTTTGGAAAACAATGAGTTAATGAAATCAAACATTCTATTATAGGATTATGTGAGTTTTTTTACGTTAGTATGAAATGTTCATTAGTGATGTCACATAGTAATCTTTAAAAAAAATTGGTTTGCATAGAACATCTCTTTGGATAAGTCCTCTTCATAAAATGACTTGCATACTGATTAGAATTAAATTCAGCTTAAGAGACAGAACACTAAGCTTCAGTAATGGTGACTTGTTTCTCTTACATGTAAAAGAAATTTAGAAGCAGACCAAGACTGACATGCCTCCATGTTTGTAGGGTAGTGAAGCTCCTCTTGTGTTCTGCTCTGTCCGACATAAAATTTGATCCATGTTATTCTGAGGGAAGATGGCTACTGTAACTCTAACCAGTATATCTGTATTTCAAAAATAAGGCGAAAGTGGGAGTAGTATGCCACCAGTCTTGCGTGGAGAGCTTTTAGAAATAGTCAACACTTACTTCTTATTGGCCAAGACTTATCCTGACTGCCAGGGAGATAGGAAATGCAGTCTTTTAGCTAGGTGGTTATATGCATGGCTGAAAGTAGAGCATCTGTTTATTTCCGAGAGAAAGAGAGAATGAATATTTTGTAGGCTCTCAGGATCTATGCCGTGTCACAGAAATCACAGGTATAAATAAGTAATCAAAATAATATATAACATGAATACTTATATTTGCTTTAGATACATTTAGGTATTATTTGCAATGGCTTTGATTTTTTACTAATATAAATTTATTTAATTCATAACCAAAAGAAAAGACGTAGAATTGAACTACATGGGAAAAATTTAAAAATGTAAAATTACAACATAGATTCATGGTAGCAAGAAACTGATCTCATTGTTTGAAACATGTAGGCGATAACCACCATTTAACACAGTCTTCCTTCTCATATTAAAAATATCTTTTGTTAAGAGTTTTGTGCATAAATTTGCCTAATGCAATAGATATATTTATCCATTCATGGCTAGAAACTCCAGAAAGCTCTCAGACCACCCAATAATAGGATTAGCTCTGACTCAGCTAAGGAATAAATCACTACCCAAATGCGTTAAAAATGAGAAGGAGGAGTTGTGGTCCATCTTTTCAGCCACTCAAAATTATTCTGGAAATATGCTGACCTCAAAATTATCCTATTTGGCTCCATCATCTGTTCTGCTAGGTTAAAACTCATAGCAAATTACAATATGCTCTACTTATTGATACTTTCCAAACCTCCTGGTGTTGCAGTTGATGTCATATGATTTTAATGACTATTTTCTCCAAAAAAATTATAGGAAACAATTACAATTCACTGACTTTTAGATATTATGGTAAGTGGTCTATATATATTATGCCACTTTATCCTCATAATATATTATCTCCACTTTTCAAATGGAAACTGAGGTAAAGAGAAATTAATCTGGTGAATGTCCACATCCAGGAAGCAGTGGAGCAGGCTGTGGGCTTGGTTTCTGATCTTCTACACTGTGTTTCTCCAACTTAGAAAGAGACTATTCATCTGTTCCAAAGTATTTATACCTATTTGAATTTATTTCTGCAAAGGTATCTCAATATCCAATATTTATGTATAATATAAAAACACATACATATTGTTTATTATCTAGAATAGGTAGAATACTTCAGTCATTAAACTAACTGTAGTATAAATGTGTCATGTTGTTTCCACAGCAAGTACAGAAATATAATTCTGAACAATCATGTCCTATAAAATTGAAAATGATTTTATCATCTATATATAATGTCACCAAACCATTGTTACAGTAGAGTTTTCAAAATAAATTATTGCATTTTCACCATGGAATCTTTGAGGCTTATTTCTTATGGGTAAACTTTAAGCCATTTTAAGAAAAGAGATTGAATGCTAGTTTTAGCTGATTATATAAAAAAGTGAAGATAGATAAGTGGTCTTTTAAAAGTCAACATCTGTTTCCTATGTATCTCTAGTCATATTTGCTTAGTTTACAATTCAGACAAAATCCGGGCTGTTTTTAGCAAAGCCAACACATCAATGGAGGAAGACACTGAATACCATTCTGATTTTGCATATTTACTTCACTGTCCCAGGTGTCTTTATTACTGATGATGATTCAAGTATCATTGTAGCACAAAGACAACAGCTACATTCTTCCATCTGGAGAAATTTTCTATTTTAGATACAGTGACTGCTTGGGAGCTGAGTTTTAAAACAGACTTAAAATCTTGACTGTATGTAGGGTTGTTGACTTCATCTCTTCGAATACTAGAAAAATTGTCACATGAAATGATAAAAGTTACAAGAAATCAAATACAAATATATTGTGCAACCGAAACAAGGAGCCCTACTGAAATATTTTGACGTTTCCCCTGTATTCTAAAGTAGTTAAAAGCTCAGGCTTTTAAAGTAGAATGATCTTGATTTGATCAAAAAAGCTGCTTCTTTTATTAGTTGTGTGACTTTGTTTAACCTCTTGTGTCTTAATTTCCTCATCTATAAAACAAGATAATAATGGTACTTGCCTCATAGACTTTTCCAAGAAATAGAGAGTTATTATAGGTAAAGCTGTTTGGAAGTGACCAGTCAATGTTGGCTATTTCTGTTAATATAAGTAATAGGTATAATTGGTATCTTCAGCTTGTAAACCCCAATTATCTTATTAAAATTTATCTGTTCCCTTTTTTACATTGGCAACCCTTTTAATATAAATCTGTTTACATTCCTGGAAAAAAACACTTAAGAAAAAAATCATACTTAATAAATATACTCTTTTCAAAACTATCACATCATTCACTGGGAAATTATCACATCATAAACTGGTTATGTTATAGCCGGCCATCTATAAAGAGTAGGTTTCTAGTTATAGAAAATGCAAGTAATATCCAACAATATTGTTTGCTGTATGTTCTCATTGGTAGGAGATGAAATGGCATCCACCCAATGTGGAAGAATATGGTAGCTCTTACAACCCACATATTTACATTAAGCAGAAGAAAAATAACTTCTGTTCCCCAGACTAGGGTCACCCATGACACGTGTGGCATTCTTATATCTGTTATAAATCCTAACATGCAGATTCTATATCCCATAAGACAGTGAAGTTCTAGAAAGAGTGAATAAAACCAAGCATGGCCTGGCTTAGGAAAAATAATATTGATGAGGAAAATTCACTGTTACTATATTCTAGTGAAACATATAAAATTAGCTGAATTAATGAAAAATTATAATTAATTTTGAGGAGTAATGGTTACCTAGAAAATGTAATCGTTGATCTCAGAAATAAATAAAAATTTGAAGAATGCAGTCTCATGTTTTTTAATCCTGCATTAAGAAATAACTAGCTATTTTAGTTGGAATTTGTATCACTCTGAAAGATCATGGAGATTCGAAGAAAAAATAATTCCCATCTTTTTCACTCAAGAATAACTGTATATCTTTGCTAAATTATTACATATATACCTAAAGTGTTTTTATCTTACCTTACAATATGATGTTGCAGGAAAGGAAAAAGAGTAGAAAGATAGGCTTAAGCCCCTTACTTAGCCTTCACTCATTGAGAAGAAGCTATTCCATATAAAGCAATTGTCCAAAATGAAATTTTGGTATTTAAGAATTCAAATTTGATTTTAATTATGTTTGCTTAAAAAAAAAATCCTTTCTGAAATATATTTAACACCTACAGGCCTTTGCAAATAGGAAATAAATAACGAAATTTGACACCTTCTTAGGAACTAAGGATTATCGTAATATAGATATGGAAGAAGCATGTGCTGCTCTCGGCAGTGGCCTGGAACTTAATTTATAGAAAGTATTGTTGCCATCTGCTGACCTACTATTTGTCCTTTTGCATAAAGCCAGCATAGCAAAGATATAGTTTTCTTACCTGTAGGGATGAACCTGTATAAAATTACCAAATGAAACCTTTCTCTCAAATGGCTTTCCTACCATCTTGTAGACATCTGCTTCTCAGTGACCAGACACAGAAGCACCTGTGGGAGATTGGTAGGACTAAGATACCTCAAGCCCCGCCCCACGCCCAGGGAAGCAGTCTGTATTTTAACAACATCTCTGGGTGATTAGTAGGCAAGCTGAAGTTTGAGAAGTGCTGATTTAGACGCTCCTTCTCACTATCCTCCTTAACTTACCAGAAGAAATATAAGACAAGATCTCCAATTCAACTTCAGTTAAGTCGCTCCTGTTCTTACTTACACTGAATTTGTGGAAGGATCGTAAAGGACATTTTTCCATCACCAATTCAAGGAATCATGGTAGGGTATTTTGGAAAAGGCTTATTTTTTTAAAAACCTATATTTGTTTCATAAAAGAAGTAGAGAAAAGGAGACAGGCTGACAATTTGAAAAAAGCAGTGAATTAGGCACTGCTTTTGCCTGTAATGGGAGCTTGTTCTAGTTGTTACAGCTCTGGCCTTGTTTCTGCTACAAAAACTCCTCAAGTCCCTCCTAGGTCATGGTCCTGATCGTGCCCTTGTGCAAGTAGAACAACAGGCATATTTTTCAAGTCTCCAATTACCTTCTTTGAACAGAATTTCAGATATAAGCAATGCCATGTCTTTCCCGAGAGAGAGTTTTTCATCTGTAACAACAATCATAAAGTTCCAGTTAGTGGTCAAGACTGGAATCCAGTCTCCAGACTCAGCACTTAGACCCACAACGCCAATAGATTCTTCAGAAAATAATGGGTGAATGAAAATGGTGTGCAAAAACTGTTGGATTGTGATCAGCAGATCTAATTGTTCCAGTTGCCCACATTTTATCAATTCTTCATATATTCCAAAATTAATCAGCAAATACTTTCAATTCATGACATAACATATTTTTTAAAAATTACAATACCGCTAGATGGTATATTTGAAAGATGGTAAGAGAGTAGATCTTAAGAGTTCTCATCACAAGGAAAAAAACCATTTTTTCTTTTTTTTGTATCTCTATGAAATGATGACTGTTCAATAGACATATTGTGGTATAATTTCACAGTATGTGTAAATCAAGTCATTATACTTTACCCCTTCAACTTATACAGTTCTTTATGTTAATTATATCTCGATAAAACTAGAAAAAATAAACAGTGAATGAATAAAAGAACTTAACATACTCAAAAAATATTTTCAAGAATTTAAATTTAAGACACAGCAAAAGTGGTCATAAGAAGAAAGTTCAAATCATTACAGGCCTATCGCAAGAAATAAGAGCTCAAATAAACAATCTAACATTACATATTAAAAAACTAGAAAAAGAAGAACAAATGAAGCCCAAAGTCAGCAGAAGGAAGGAAATAATTAAAATTAGGGCAGAATTAAATGAAATTGAGAACAAAAAGACAATAGAAAAAATTAATGTAACGAAGAGCCGATTTTTTGAGAAGTTTAATAAAATTGACATACCCCTGGCTAGATTCATTAAAGAAAAAAGAGAAAGGACATAAATAAACAAAATTGGGAGTGAAAGAGGAGAAGTTATGACAGATACCACTGAACTGCAAAGAATCATACAACAATACTATGAAAAATTATATGACACCAAATTTAATAACCTAGAAGAAATGCACAAGTTCTTAGAACTATACAACCTTCCTAGACCAGAGGACCTGGAAAATCTAAATAGACCGATCAGCAGTATGGAAATTGAAACAATTATCAAATACCAACCAAAAAGTTAAAGTCCAGGACTATATGGCTTCACCAGTAAATTCTACCAAATATTCAAACAAGATTTAACACCTGTTTTTCTCAAACTTTTCCAAAATATTGAAGAAGAGGCAATACTTCCAAACTCATTTTATGAGGCTCATATTACCCTGATACCAAAAGTTAGTAAAGATAACACACACACGAAAAGAAAACTACAGACCAATATCTCTCATGAACACATGTGCAAAAATTCTACATAAAATACTAGCATATCAAATACAACAACACATTAAAAATATTATACACCATGATCAAGTGGGCTTCATCCCAGGGAGGCAGAGATGTTTTATTATATGCAAATCAATTAATGTGATACACCACATAAACAAAATAAAGGATAAAAATCATATGATCATAACAATGGATGCAGAAAAAGCCTTTGACAAGATACAGCATCCATTTATAATTAAAATATTTAATAAAATGGGTATAGAAGGAAAGTTCCTCAACAGACTAAAGGCCGTATATGACAAACTCTCAGCTAACATGATACTTAACGGAATAAAACTAAAAACCTTCCCTCTAAGATCAGGAATGAGACAAGGCTGTCTGCTATCACCACTATTATTCAATATAACATTGGAAGTCCTAGCGAGTGCAATCAGTAAAGAGAAAGAAATAAAAGGCAAGGGAAGTAAAAGCAAAAATAAATGAATGGGACTATATCAAACTAAAAAGCTTCTGCACAGCAAAAGAAACCATCACAAGGCAAAGAGGGACTCGTTCGAATGGGAGAAGATATTTGCAAATAACACCTCTGATAAGGCACTAAAATTCAAAATATACAAAGAACTCAAACAACTCAACAATAAAAAAAAAAGAATCCAATTAAAAAATGAGCAGAGCACCAGAACAGACACTTTTCCCGAAAGATGTACTAATGGCCAACAGACATATTAAAAGATGCTCAACTTCACTAGCTATTAGGGAAATGCAAATCAAAACCACAATGAGATACCACCTCACACCTGTAAGAATGGGTATCATCAACAGGACAAGTAATAAAAGTGTTTGATAGGTTGTTGGGAAAAAAGAACCCTCATACACTGCTGGTGGGAATGTAAATTGGTAAAGCCACTGTAGAAAACAGTATGGAGGTTCCTCGGAAAACGAAGAGTTGAATTACCATGTCACCCGGCAATCCTTCTTCTGGGTATCTATCCAAAAAGTTTGAAAACATTTATCTGTAAAGATATACGTACCTGATGTTCATTGCAGCATTATTCATGGTGGCCAAGACATGGAACCACCAAAGTGTCCTATGACAGATGATTGGATAAAGAAATTGTGGTACATATATACAGTGGACTATTACTCAGCCATAAGAAGAGAGGAAATGCTGCTGTTTGCAACAACATGGATGGATCCTGAGATTAACCTGCTAAGCGAAGTAAGTCAGGCAGAAAAAGTGGGAAACCATATGATATCACTCATATGTGGGATATTAACCTGAAAGCAGCAAACAAACATGACAAATAAATGGAGACTCATGGACACGGACAGTGGATTAGTGGTTACTCAAGGGAGGGAGGAAGGAGCTAAATCGAAGTAAAAAGATCAAATGCATGATGATGGAAGGAAATCTAACTCTGGGTGAACACAATGCAGTATATGACTTACTGTTGAATGATAGCTACATTTGACACATATTAGATTTTCTTAATCAATGTCACTCCAATATTTTTTAATAAAAAAAATCAATTGCAAAATAAAAATAATTAAATTTAAATGAAAACAAGGTTTTCACTTCCTGGTGTCACTGCAGGGGATTCACCCACCACTGTGCACACTCCTGTTTGTGTGTTCACAGGTATTGCACAGCCATTTTTACTGCGGCTTTGTTTATTCTTAATCTTCCTTATGAGAAATTAATATATTCTGTTGTTTTTTTATGACCATTATTATACTTAGTTTTTGTTTTTCTGTATTCATATAAATTTATCACATTATTTACATGTATTTTTTTTCTTTCTACTCTTTGAGGTTTTCATATTTGTTCCTTTTCTCACTTCTTATATTGAATGGTAAGATGTTTATTTTCTTGGCTTCTCTTAATATAGTGAAATAATTTATGACTAAAATTAATCTCTTATAAAGGTTTGGTCTCATCCCATGAGTTTTTATTTATATTTTTAATTTCAATATCCCCTTTATAATCAAATAAATATTTTGGGAAATGGTTTTAAGTATTCGAAGAGTTGGAAATTATAAATCCTTTTTACTGTAAATTTCTAGTTTTATTAGAGTTGATTTAAAGGCAGTTTCCCTTATAAAATGTAATTTGACTCTCTCCAAAATTTTAGGAAATAAAAGTATAGTTAATTTGAAACTTTTTTTAAATTTCAGTATAGTATCAAGAGCTTGCAAAATTAAATTTCTGTCTGAGTATAGGTAACAGTTATTTTTGCTGTTAAATGAACACATTACCTTTTCTTTTAAATTAAATGTATCTCAAAGTTCCAGCGTTAGAAAACTTTTCTGTAAAATTCAATTGTTTTTCTTTCATTTTAAAGGAAGAAAAAAAGTGAATATTCTTTGTACCTTTTTTGTTTATTTGCGTAAAAAGCTGGTCAGTGTGCATGTCCCTGTGTAGATGGCAAATATTTGGGAAATATGATTCACACGTATGTTCTCCTTCCTCCTCTTTATGCAAAGCTCAATGGAAAATCAATATTTATCAAATTAGATTAAGTTTAAAGAAGAGATCATGGGAGAAATTGCATCACCTCCAAGCCCATAAAAATCTTAATTTTAGAAGTAATCATATTGACTTTTGTTTCTATCCTTTTCATATTATAAAAGACTAGAAGTAAATCTTAAAAGAACATTTTGGGGGGGGGGAGTATCTGATCTAATTTTCTTAAAGTTTTGATAAAGGTCCACCTTGGCAGAGAAACTAGGAAATACATTGCTCTCTTTTTACAAGAATTTGAAAAATTTTATCTATGTGGCTTTTTAGAAGAACGTAGTCTATGTGATATTTTATTTAAGGCATGACAAGATGTAAAATATATAATAAATACTCTATTAAAGTAAATTTATTTTTCTTTAGAACTGTGAAATATATAGGAAAACATCGGCTACCATATGCAACCTAAAAGAAGACACTTAAGGATTCTGTTTAAAACAGAATGGACACCATGCTTTTAGGTTATGATTGCAGTCTTTAGTCCCTCTGAAAATGAAATAATTCAAAATTTATTTATACTGTCCATTCATTCATTTGGTCATTCATTGATCAAATGCTGGTTGAGCTCCTCTGTGCCAGGCTTCGTTCTCACTGCTGGGGATGCAGCACCAGACAGCAGAGGCATCCTTCCCCATGGGGCTGGCAGTGGTCTTGTGAGTGAATAGAAAACACAGCATTATGTGTTTTACCCATGAAAGTATAAGTGAGAGAAAATAATATAAAAAGAAGGAATTCTAATCACTGGCAAGAGTATGATAAACAAATAATAAGTATTACCTCAGAAACAGACTTCTGAAAAGAGAAAACCAGTAGGATCAAAGGACAGCAATGAAGAGAACAATTGGAAGTGGAAGAAAATGAAAACTGTTTCTTATTTTCATAGGCTTTCATTCAGAGTGTTGGTTTTTGAAGTTCTTAGGATCAATCTAAATTATTGATATTCCCTGACTCCGAAAATGGAGACTCCTAAGACTCCTCGGTGGAAAGCATATAACTGAATGCTGGTGAACAAAATGTGAGTCATAAAACACGGTGCGGAAGGTGAACATAGAGTGTCATTTGTGTACGTCGAAGAGAGAGCATGATAATTCAAGGGAGAAAGTTTAAAATCAAGTGAGCGATATGTAGATAGAAAGATATTCATAGACGTATATAAATATATGCATATCTGGAAGGAGAATCATTTAAAATAACAGTCTACAATAAAAGGAAATTTAAAACATTTAAGTCACAAATAGATTTATTGAAGTATAATACTTTCAAGATGATTTTTTAATAAGTATTGAGTCAAGCCATAAATAAATGTAATTAATATATGTTTGTAGGCTATAAATTTACACCATGTTATGTGATCCAATATACATACAGAATGGATAAGGAAAAAATGTGGAAAAAGAGTTGAATTATTTAGTTATTTTTTAAAATTTTACTATTGTTTTAATTGAGATATAATTAACATAAAACATTAATATTAGTTTCAGGAATACAGCATAATGATTTGATATTTGTATGTATTGCAAAATGATCATCGTAGTAAGTCTAGTTAACATCCATCATAATTACAAATTTTTTTCTTATAATGAGAACTTTCAAAATCTACTATCTTAGAAGCTTTCAAATATACAATGCAATATTGTTAACTATAGTTGCCACATTGTATATTACATCCCCAGGACAACATCAATTTGGATTCTCTGCCTGTTTTTTAATTGGTTTTATTGCTATTTTAGTTTGTAATAAGGATTACTGATATAGCGAATCCTTTATTCTAAAATACAATTCAAATGATTTTATAATGGAAGCCACTTCAGGTCATGATGTGCAAGGTCATTTAACAAGGTTATCGATTCGCAAGTGATTATTAGGAGGGATGTAGGACAGATATGCACTGAGAGCCAGCTATATATTGTGAATATTGCAAAATTTAGTTAAATAAAAGTAATTAGCAGATATTAAATCATTCATGTGCCATTCCTTTTCAGTTAACAACAGAGAGCCAAAAAATAATAGCACAACAGAGACTATTTGAAAGTTGAGTTTTATGATTCCTGCTTTTTCTCTCATTTATGTAAGACTAAAGATAATCCTCAAAAGGGAAACATGGTAATGAATATCCTATGTAGGATATTTAGTAAGTACATTGAATTCAGTTGACCCAGCTGAATTGATTTCCCCATGAGCTTTCGAACTCCTCCAAAGCTGTAGAAATCTAACTTTATAAGCCCTGATGCTGTTAGGAGAATTTAAAGCAAATATGCCAATTATATATACTTTCCGTTTCTCACCAATAATAAACTTCTGTAGCCTGAGATACCCTCGTTAATACTCCTTCACGTTGGTTATTTTGTCCTGCACAAATTGCAAGCTCCTGAGAGGCCTCGCTGTGTGCTTTTTGCTTCTCTTTCATTTCACCTTAGCACTGGGCACAGCGTTAGCCCCCGATACCCACTCCATTGATCATTTGAAATGCACAGAGTATGTGCATTGAGCAGTCAGTGATTTTAGAAAGTTTAATTTGATTGTTTCCTGGTTACCCTCGAGAACATATTTTATTCTGTGTATGCATCTCTTTGTTGATAACACCTGGAAAATTCTTAGACATAACCTATGGGTCCAAAGAAAAAGAAGCTAAAGGAATAGTAATTGCATTTGAAGACTTTTGTCTGTTCAAATCATCTGGTCTTTTTTTTTAACACTCTCTGACATCTCTATGGTTTGAGAGCATTAGATAGCACCATGAGCCATGGGAATATAGCAAGATATAGCGAGTCCATAGGCATTTAAGCTTGCATTTGTTCTTTGCCCAATGTGCAAAAGCTTCTACTGGACACATTAATAGGAAAAAAATGTAAATGCCAAAGTGCTCAACTTTTTTGATTTCTATTGAGTCTGTGGGTGATTTACAGAAGACATGACTTACATGCCACATGGGTTCATCATGAGAAAAACTAACATATGCACACTTCCAAATGCCTGTTGCCTTGTCTTTTATGCCTAAGCAATTATATCCAGCACGAAACATGGGCTCTCTGTCACCATTATTTCCAAGGAAGAAATCTAATTCCAGAGGTTTTACCAATCTGTTTGTTCTAAATCACTATGACTATTAGGAATTTCAGAAATATTTTCTTATATGGAAAATTTACTTTAAGCTCTAGTATATTTCCTTTACTCTTTTAAAGCTTAATACTGAAAGACTCAAAAGAATTGGGTAAATGGAAGGCATTTTAAAGTTAATTGCTCTATTTACAAATTGCATGCTCACATTCAAGAATAAAAGCCATTTCCTCCTTTTTGTCAGGTACTTCTTTCACTGTGTATTAGATGTCACTTTGTTCATAAAGTCTGCGAAGATTTAACAGCCATTTTATGCAGTTGTTTCCGGTAATGTGCTTCACTCTTGACTCTGCAAAGGGAGATATGTTTATGATCCAGATGCATTGAGTTTCAGACAGTCTTCAGCATATCCCATCTTATTAACAGTTACTTTAGTAATACCTAGTTGAATACAACTGATGAGTGTCTCTTGAATAAATCCTTGCCTTGTAATAATGGCTTTGTAATGGTCAAAATGATAATGAGTCATTTATTCATTCTCAAAATATTTCTTGGCACTTGAGGAAAAAAATTACAGAGGGGTTTTTAGGTTTGAGGTTGACCATTTTTAATTGATTTTGACAAATTCATTGTGAAATCCATTTATAAACATATAAGTCAATTTGCAACAAATATTTGTATTTAATCTTCAGATGAATTACTATTTCCAAAACATTCGTACCCATGAGACAAAAATTTCCTTCACGATATGTAGTCGAGGCAGACTACAAGTGAGTCTAGTTCATCAGTCTGTCCTGTGAACTTAGTCATAGGCTTTATCGACAAATAAGCCTGTCCTCTTATAAATTTACCAGTAAATAAGATAACAACTCTTTTTATTGCCTTTTTACATCATAGCTAGCTTTTCCTAACATTAATTATAAAAATTTTTAAACATACTGAAAAAATTGAAAGTTTTACAGTGAACATTGTTAAATTCACTTCTGAGAGTCAGTAATTAGTATTGTGCTATACTTGCTATGTCACATATATGCCCATCTATCCATTGTTTAAACATAAATGGAGGCATATTAAAATTTTTAAGAGTTTATTTGAGCAAAAATTTATTCAAATTGGATAGCATCCAATCTGGCAGGTAGAAAGAACCTTCAAGAAGCTGTACAAAATGATTTTTATAGGCAGAAGGGAGCCAAAACAAGGAAATCATACCATAAAAAAGTGGGTTGGTTATGGCAAGGTCTCTTTCCTTCAGGTGAAGGCCCGTACTTCACTAATGCTGCCCAGGAGATCCCTGATTGACAAATTTAAGGCTCCAGTTCTGGGAGAACCAAACTGTAAATAATTTAAGTCTCACCTTGGTGAAGTGGGGTTTGGCATAATCAACTCCATTTGGGGCCTACTGTCTTGTTTCTAACAGCATCCAATGATGCATCATATTTATTTGGGTATATTTCAAAGTTAGTTGCAGACATTAGTACATGTTCTCCTAAATATTTCAACAGGCATACAAATGTAACTAATTTTTATGTTTTTGTAGGTTTTTTAACAGTAGGCATTATTTCAGGTGTTTTAAAATATTAAAAGCTACTCCAAATTTTATCTAGTCATTCTACCTTCTGCAAAGATCCAATGTTCTCCCTGTCCCCGCCCCCCCCCCTTTTTTTTGGCTTTATCCACTACTTCCTTGAGCCTGGTGCTAATTGTTTCTAAATCTATGTTCATATATCTATCCCTTCTGTTACATCACACTGACTTATTTATGCAACCATGAATCAGTTAAAATTCTTGAACAAAGGTGCTCATAGCTGTTTAGAAAGCAAGATGATTGACAGCCATAGAATATTAAAAACCGTGGGAAGCAGAGATAGTTGACAAAGTGCCTGACACAGTGTCTGACATGTAGGTGATATTTGATAAACATTTATGGAAGCAAGGAAGGAAAGACAGAAGATGAGAGAGAAGATGGAAGGTCCAGCACTAGCTAGGATGATAAGTGAAGGCTTCTTGGAAGAGCTGACATTTAACTGAATGAGAATTCATAAAGAGAGGAGACTCTCTTTATGAGAGATGAGGCAAGACTCATCTCAGTAGAAAATTTTAACCAAACCCTCAGCTGAATGTAATCTCTGTAGCTCATGAATAGGAATGAATCATTTGCTAAATTAAAAATAAAGATGGCCAGTGAGTACATACTTGTATTCTTTGTGGCAGAAACTTGACTAGAGAAAGCTTCCTGAACACAAATAGCATTCAAGAGCATCTTTAAAACTTAGATGATTTTGTAGGAGGCTTTTTGAAAAACTCGAAATTCAGATAGATGCTGCAAGGGTAGAAATGAGTGACTGGCAAGTTTGGGGCATAAAGAAAGTTGCTAAAGAAAAAAATAGATAAATAACTTTTAGTCACATTGGAGAAGAGCCGGAATAAAATGTTTTGACATTTTTATTTGGAACCAGACTCTGTTGTATTCAGTACATGAAGACTAACACGCCTTTCCCACGTTGATTTATACTGATATTCCAACAGATAAGAAAGATATTAGTCTGTTCCCTAAAGTTGAGGAGATGAGGTTTATTGCTTTCAAGACTGAAAAAATATAAAGTAATCAAAAAATGTTGTGTGCATAATAAATTTCAAGATAAAAAGAAAGCATCTTTCTAAAATTTATCTTGTAATTCCAAAAAATGTTAAGATTGCAAACTAGGTTTCTGGAAACTGAACAACTATGTATCATTTGTTTTTATTTATATTATTTTTAAATTATTTTATCATTTAGTGATGCCAGAGGCTTTCTTTGAGTAATTTGAACTTTAATTTGGTCTAGTTCTGTGAAGAGATCTGGAAGCAGCCAGGTAGGCAGAATGATTGAAAGCACAGTCAGACCTTCTGGTTCAATGAGACACGAAAGTTAAAATAATTTATCAGCTGAGAGGGTTTGTTTAGTTACCCATAAGTCTTAACTTATTGTTATTTGTTTGAGATCTTAGATGTTATAACATGATGTGAACTTGTTTTGGACATTATGTACTGTGGTCCCTCAGAAAAATAGGCCATTAAGTGACACAAGGTAAAGATGACATAGTTCACACTGTTCATAACTCTTACTGGTTACCAAAGAGCAAGGCAACTTCCCGTTAACTCACTTGATTGGTCATTTTATTAGTCAGCAAGAAAGCGCCCAAAGTGGACGTGGTTCCACAGTGTAGTGGTTAGCACGTCTGCTTTACATGCACAAGGTTCTGGGTTTGCACCCCAGTGGAGCCATAGTCCATGGTCTATGGCCGTGCCACCCTGAACAAGCCCTATGTCTGATCCTAGAAGCTAAGCAGGGTTGAGCCTGGTTAGTACTTGGATGGAAGCACCTAGGAAGACTAGGTGCTGTAAGCATAAATAATAATAAATAATAAGGAAAGAAAGCGCCAATAGTGAAATCCACTGACTGGTTTTTAAGAGATCTCACAAACTGGCATCCTTGTGATCTCACAGCATGGCACAACCAAGTGGCAGCGTTCTTTAATCATGCACGTGATGCGCTCACTCTAAGTAGACAATGGATCATTGCTCGCCTTCTCCACGCTTCCCCCTTTAGAGCTGGCTCTTAGCCTTTATTGACACTTGAATCAAATCAAAGAATAACAGAAAGGAACAGTAAGAGGATCATCAGTGTGTAGTTGTTTAAGTGTGTGTTCTGAAATCAGACTGCCTACAAAACAGACTGCCTGTTTTGGCTTTTCCAGTAGCTACCTATGAAACCTGCAGCAAGTTACTTAACCTTTCTGTGTCTCAGTATTTTCATTTGAAAAAAATATGGAAATAATAATCGTGCTTGCTTCATACAGTTTGGGTTTATTTTTTTAATGGAGATAAAATTTATATAACATAAAATTAAACACAAATCATTTTAGAATGTACAATTTGATTACATTTAGTATATTCACAGTGTTGGTGATTATCATGTCTGTCTAGTTTCAAGATATTTTCATCGCACTCAGAGATAACCGCGTACACATTAAGTTGCCATTCCCCCACCCCAAGTACATGGCAGCCACCAATCTGCTTGCTTTCTCTGTGGATTTATTCATTCTGGCTGTTTCATAAAAATGGAATTATATAAAATGTGACATTTTGTGTCTCACTTCTTTCACTTAGCATAATGTTTTCTAGGTTCATTCACATCATATCAGGTATTGATACTTCATTACTTTTTATGGCTGAATAATCCATCATGTGGAAATACCACATTTTGTTTATCCATTCACCAGTTGGTGGGCATTTGGGTTGTTTCCACCTTTCGACTATTATAAATAACACTGCCAAGAATGTTTGTATGGAAGTTTTTGTGTGGACATATGTTTTCATTTCTCTTGGGCATATACCTAGAAGTAAAATTACTGGGTCATATGATAAACTCTATGTTTAACCATTTGAAGAACTGCCAGATAGTTTTCCAGGTGGCTGTACCATTCTATATTCCCATCAGCAGTATATGGAAGTTACAGTTTCTTCACATTCTCGCCAACACTTGTTATTTTCCTTTTTATTTATTTTTTATTGTGGTCAACCTAATGGCCGTGAAATGGCATCTCATCATGGTTTTGATTTTCATTTCCCTAATAATGAAAGAGGGTGAGCATCTTTTCATGTGCTTGCTGGCCTCATGTCATTTTTAATAAGGATTGATTGAGTAAATGATAGATAATCCTTATGTGTACATGTCAGGCATTGTACTAAGTAATTTATATATAATATACACACATATACATACATTTATATATAATCATTTAATTTCAAAATAAGTATAGTATTATTATATGTAAAGTATTTAGAACTGTGCTTTGAAAAGAATAAATGTGAGTTAGAAGGGAAAACCAGAGAGAACGATCATAGAGAAGAACATCATGTCTTCTCTTTCTTGCTTCACCACCGAGCAGCATTTTTGTGATTGAATATCCAAAAGCTGTCGGAGCTGTTTCTCATGCCCTCTCTGTCATATCGGAACATGCGCCCGAAGTAGGACGACCATTTCATTGCTTTTGGTTCATCGACAATGAAGATTTTGCTCTTAAAGTAGAGCAGAAGCGCTTTTTAGGTTTCGTTTGTGCATAAACCTGAAAGAAGTTCTGTTCGAGTTACATGTTCGTTCAGTCCTTTATTCAGCAAACACACGTCATGCCTGTAATAGGCCAAGTGCTGCTCTAGGAACTTTGTAATAGCAATTTACAAAACAGAGAGAGACTTTCTTTTTGGAAATCACATTCCTGGGGCAGAAGACAAACAGTAAACAAATAGTTACATATATGGTACATCGTGTGGTTGCGAGTACTATGGAGGAAAAAAATGAGCACAGGGAATCATAGCTAAGGGTCAGAGCATGGAGTTATTATTTTAAAGCGCTGGTCTGTGAAACCTGTTGAGACAGTGATGTCCAGTCTCATCCCGCTGCCCCTCAGCTGACTTCCTCTTCCTTCCCCTCCTTTCCCTCTGGCGTCCTCCAGCCTAGGAGTGGGAGGAAGGGGGGAGTGGATAAGAAGAGCATGCGCTGGAAGAACAGCGTTACCCTAGTGACGATGATTTCTTAGCCAGTCAGGATCCAGAGATGAATCTCAAATTCAGACACTTCTTTAAACTGCACTTCTTTTTCTCATACACGATTATAATTTTGAGAAAGAGTAAAAATATGACTATTTTATTATTTTTTTGGTATTTGCATATGACTCAAAGATGTAGTTGTTCTATCACAGACCATTTATACTAGCTAGAAATATAAGCTCCACTATTATCAGGGACATTGAACAAATGAACACATTCTAATTTTTCAGAAACATCTACTTCAACTATGAGCAAGCATTAAGGTCCCAAGTACGTACCTAATAGCAGAGGTGAGCATAACAGTGTTTACCAACAGACATGGCTTTGTTACTAACCCATCTGAAAAGATGCTGTCCTTGAACAACGGTGTGGCCGTGACAATGTGGACCAGTGAGATACACGGCGTACGTCTTATCTAAGACCACTCTTTCTCTCTAGTACTTAGGTCTTCTTGTATAAATTAAAAAGGCAGAGGCATATTGGGAAGAAATTAGACCCAGACAGACTTGATTTGATTCTTCCTTCTAGCATCGAGCAGTCTGGCCTTGGGCAAGTCTATTTCTCTATCTGTAAAATGGATAAAATAATAGCTATTTTGCAGGATTCTTGCAAAACCTACATGGAATGGATGAAAAGGACCCAGGACAGCATCTGAGACAGAGGAGGCCTTCAGTACATGGCAGTAATTGCTGTACTTGTGTCACTGCTGTTTATAGCATCTGGCCTGACCTGTGGTTGCTGTCATTGATAGCCTCTTCCAAAGTCACCGTGACCCCAGCTGGGAATTAAAAGAGTTTCAGGGATACTCTAAAATCCAGCCTCGAACAATACAACGCTGAAATATGCAGCCCAAAGAACTTGGCACTTAGCAATCAGAAAGGGAGCCCCCTTTCCCCATGTGCAGCCAGGGAACACTCTAGAAAAAAAATGGCAGGTGGTAGAAATTGCCCAGGGAGTTGGAGTAAGCAACTCATCAGAGGGTCTCTGTTCACATAGCCCCTCTTTATTCATTAGGTCTGTGACTTTAGGCAATTCATTTAACGTAAACGACAACCCGTTATATCACTTATAAAATGGGATCATAATCATGTCCATGAGAGTTTATCGTAAACTATAAGTACTATGCAAAAACATTATTATTAAAGTTCATGGATACTTACATTTCCACGTTTAACAACAAGCATAATATCACAAGTACACAAGCCTTTTAAAACTATATATTATAAATATGTTTGTCCATTATTTCTTAATACTCATACAGCAACTGATAGGGTAGGTTCAATTAGTTTGTGTCGCTCAAGTTCTTAGCATCAAATACACCAGGAGTAGCTTATCAGTGACAGCAGTTATATTTTAGATATTCTTTTAAGTTAATCCCTAGCAGTTACAGTCATATCTATTACTTTGTTTTTATAATATCCTTTGAGAACTATTATTATTCTAGTCACAAGGTAAGAAAATTAAAGACTAGAGAAGTGTAGTCCCCGGCGTCTCACAGGTCAGCTAGTGGGGGGATTATAACTAAGCTTTAAGAAGTCGCTCTTCTTTCTGCTATTAATATCTACTATTAATAACATTCAGTTTATATTCTATTCGACTGAGTGTATTTTATGAGTCAGGCCCTCTGCTAGACCCTAGGGATTTGATGAGCTTATGAAGGAGAGGAGAACTGTTAGTCCAGTAATCACACAGACTGCGAATCACAGTTGGAGAAACATCTTTGAAGGCGGGTGCGTCGGTACTGCAGGAGCCGGCGCGGGACACTGAGGCGCCAGCAGACTGTGCTAAAGGCAAACGAGGCCGTGTTCGGGGCCTGGGGCGCGGCATGTGGAGAGCGGCCCAGGAGGAGACAAGGGAGGTCGGCAAGTCAGCTCCGCAGGGCCGCACAGGGCCTCGCAGTTGCCCATGCGACCAAAGGGGCAAAGTGGGAAGAGGGTACGAGTGCTGTGTTCCAGGCCACACGGACTCGCTGGTCCCCTTCTCATCCAGCACCTCGCTGAGCTCCTCAGAGCTGGAAGGTCATTGCCACGGCCTCTGGAAATGTCACCGAGAAACTCAGACCGAGAGCGTCCCATCCAACGTTCCCTTTAGTTTTCTTGTTCTAGGCGTTCTTGGTTCAAGTAATTTTAGTAATTGATTAAGCTGATCAAATTATAAGAAAATGAATAAATGTTTTAATAGAAAGAAAAGAATGGTTTTTGGAGAGATAAACAATTTTGCAGATGAGAAATTAAATTTTCTAAAATTAATCTCTTTTTTGAAACTATCTCTGGAGCCCAGACTAGAGCCATCAGGATTTAAAAAAAACAAAAACCAAAAATCAAAAACAAAAATCACACCAAAACAAAACAAACGAACAAACAAAAAAACAGAACAGCTTGCAGTGAATCAGCCCACCTCTCTGTTTCTAGCCTCACTTCGCACGACGCCCTCCCCGCCCCAGCCTCTCCCTTTAGGCGGGACTGCTTTGCTTACAGAAGCCTGCAGAATCAGGGAAGAGGACATACGGCCTTCTTAGTCTATGGAATTCTCTCATGATTTTGTATTATTTACTGTGTAAACACAGGAGGAAATTTGCTAAATTTCTCAATAATTATGCAGATTTTAGAAAATGCAATTTTTATGCTAGTTTATTTTCCTCTTTTGTGAGAAATCTAGGCTATTAAAAAGGAATCTGTGCTAGAGAATTGGCCCAGCCCTGCAGCTTAACTGCTCTCACAGTCATTCTTCAACTTCATTTACAGATTAAGTCAAAGTAAAACATTCATAAGAACAGGTTTATCATAATAATCAGTGCAATGATGACTAGACTTTGAAAGTCATTAAGTAACAATCCAATGACATTATGTAATTTTTTTTCCTTGCTGAGTCCCAAGAGGGTGGTAGAACACACGAAAAAATAAGCATTGAATATTAAAAATAGCACTTAAAGGTAGAGATTTTCAGGTAGTGTGTTTGAACATGGAGGCTAATAATTTAATCTAATGTTTTGATAGTTATTAATTGGATTTCTATAAGTGGCCTATAACTTAGTAATGTATTGTAAACATAAATATGACTAAGACTCTCACTGTTTCATGAAGCAGAAAGCAGAAGAGGCTCGTAGGCTCCGACCCACCAGAGGGCAGTGTGCTCCAGTGCCTCCTTCTTTGGGCTGCGGAGGTCAAAGCAGGTATTCTTGTGAAATTGAGGAACCCTTTTAGGGTCACCATCCCAAATGTTTTCTAAATTATTTTCAACCTTGTAGTTCTAAATGAAAAGCTTTTGGAAATTATTTACAAAAAAAATGTCTCTAACTCTTGAATTATTAAGGCAGAAGTTGGGTTACAGAATCTGTTTATTTAATAAGGTGTTCGAGCCTCAGGATATCAGGAGCGTTTGCCCTGGGGGAGATTCTAGTCCCGGAATGAGTCAGGGAATGGGCAGTGGGAGGCTGCCAGAGGATGGAGCCAGAACTCAACCCCAGGCCTGTTCAGCTCCAAACCCTGGACTCCTATGGCTAAACCAGATCGTCTCATATTATTTAGGTTCTTAAGTTACAAGGAGGAGACACTCAAGATCTAAGCTCTGACATGTAGTTCCAAAGGCAGAATGACATGTTCAGTAGCCCACTGAGAGGACAGGGCCAATGACTGGTCTTTCTTCTGGAAATAGCAATACCTGTAGTGACCCAGCCAGCATCTTGCCAGACTCTGAGCGTCCAGGGCACTTTCTTTCTATTCATTCTTTGTGTGTAGCTCAGACTCAGAATCCCCAAGAGCAGAATGCATCAGGTCCTGGGTCACTTAGCTATATGAGTGACCTCATGCTCCACAGCACCTTAGTCCAGCCCGTCCATGTCACTCAGTGGAAGCAATCCTGTCTAATTAATGGCAGCAGCCGTGGTAGCAGATAAAACCACCTGTGGCTCGTTCCTTAAAATGAGAGCATGAAAAGCTCTGATCTAGACCGTGTACGAGGAGATTCTGCCAAACCTCTTAATAACAGATTATCTCAGTACTGTTAAAATTGTTCCAGAACATAGTGGGTGAGGGGCTCCCAATTTCTTTACCCAAACGAGCATACAGTGTTATAAAACTCACCAAAGGAAAAAAAAAACAAAAAACAAAAAACAAACAAAAAACTACCAGACAATTTTATTTTTGAAAAGCGGTAGACCAATCCTCAATGTAATAGTTGCAGACAGGATGCAGCAGCACATCAGGAAGGAACAGCCTGTGTCTAATGGAAGGGTGGCTCACCATTATGAGACCTGTTAACGCAATTCAGTGTACTAAGAGATCTAAGGAGGAAAATAATATGATCTTCTACATGTTTCTGAAAAGGCATTTGATAAAATTCAGGCTCTTCATGACTAAAGAAAAAGAAAGGAGAAAGATAGAAAGTTAACATCTTAACTCCCAAAGAGGAAAAACTAGAAGCATTCCCATTATATCAGGAATAACACAAGGGTGGTCACCATCCCGTTATCACTAGGATTGTTCTGAAATTGTAATCAAATGAGAAACAGAAAATACGAAAGATTGTTTAGCTGATTTTCTTGGAGTCTCTAAGTATAGAATCATATGCAAATTAAATTATTTTTTTTTAACCTATCAGATTAAAGAAGACTAACAAACATGGTGACACATTATGTTGTCAAGAGTGAGAGGAGCCTGGCGCTCTGGCATGTTGACGATGGGAATGTAAATTGGGACATCTCCTAAGATGGAGATGTGACATCTCTCGCAGCTACAGTGACTCCCAGTTAACTGAGCGTACTTACATGTGTCACTACACGTGTTGTGTAAGTACAGAGAATGCCCATCTCAGCAGTGGGTGTGATAGTAAACCCATGGAAGAAACCTAAGTGGCCACCAGTTAACTAAATTATGACTTGTTCATACAGTGGAGTCTAATGGAGTCATAGGGAGAATGAGGGATCTCCTTGCAAAAGGAGGAATCTTTCTTCTTGGTGAGGTGTTAAATGGGAAAAAGCAAGACGGAAAACAGTATCTGCAGTAACTCCTGTTTGTATACAATAAGCTCACATTTGTATGAAAAAGAAAATGGAATGTGTGAACCTGTATTTGCATAAAACGCCGCTAAGAGGGATCACGAGACACAGAACACACCAATTGCCTCTGGCAGAGCGCTGGGTGTCTGACGAAAAGGGTGCAAGGAGCATTTTCACTTAGAGCTTTGGAATTCTGAATCACCTGAATTGCCTTCTTAAAAACTAAGTGGATAAAATGCAGATTAAGGAAGGAAGGAGAAGTCAGAGGGAGAGCAGGGGAGTATGGCGAGAACTTAGAGCTGAGTGGCTGATGCAGGGCGAGTAGCTAGAAGGGCACCTCACGCGAGCTGGAAGGGGCTCTGCTGGCAGGCGGCCGTCCACATGGAGAGGGTTCCAAGGCAAGAGGAACTCAAGTCTGACCAGAAAGAGCGGAGCAAGAATCAGGGGCAGAAATACCAGGGCTGCATCGCGTGGGGCGTTCAGCTCCAGGCTGGAAGGGGCTGCATTTTACTTGTCAGACAATGGAAAATGTCAGAGGCTTTTCTTTAGAGTCCTGACGTGATCCAAACTGTTCTAGTAAAGCTTCACCTATTAACAACATAAAGAACAAATTCACAAAAGAAGGCCTTGCATGTCAGCTCCTTGAGCTCAGAAACATGCTGGTTCTGCCAGAAAGTCCCTGAGCCTGGAGCAGGGCGGGAAGAATGAGGTGGGGTTACCTGGAGCAGGAACTACACGCCAGATGCTATTCTAGCATGTTCCATGAGGGGCCTGATTTAATCCTAGCAACAACCATATGAGGGGGCTTCTACTATCGTCTGCATTTTACAGATGGGAGAAATTGAGCCTAGGAGTGAAGTAAAAGTTTGCCCAACGTCATAGCCGGGTAGGGGTGGAGCCTGTATGCACCTAACACCCTGTCCATAGAGGCTGTGCTCTTCAAGATCATTAAACTGCACTTTAAACTCCTCTAGAAACTAGCATCATGGCAGTGGACATGAACAGGAAGGTAAGGACCAGAAGGAAGAAATACAACAGCACATTAAGACAGGAATATCAAAGTGACATCTTCACATTTGCCTTTAAATTCGAAAGAAATAAATTAAAGAGAAATAAATAATAATGCAGAATAACCCTCCATTCAGCAACTACTAGTAATTATTGTGTGTAAGGGAGTTTACTTGACTGGATATATGATGAATAATAAATTCTAGCCCCACTTTTAAAATTTGTTAAAACAGTCAATATCATTTATCATTAATCATCTGGGATGAATAAACTTTTACTTGGGATTTCGCATACATTATGCTATCAGATCCCAACAGTCATGCAAAAAATAGATATCACTACCTCTATTTTACATAGGAAAAATGGATAATTATCCATGAAAACTGCTTTGACAAAGGTCACACATCCATTACTGATAATACAGGCTAATATTAAATGCAGTTCTATTAAATAAAAATTTGAATAGAAAAAAAGGTCACACAGCTTGTGTGTGGTGGCACCGCACCCAGCCCTGCATCTTTCTGGCTCTGCCTACCTCAGAGGGGGGATGTTTGCACATATCTCGAACCCAGAGTTCAAACCCAAACCTCCATCAGGCACCCACAGTATAGAGGGTCATTGCTTAAACTGAAATACAGTTATAAAACAAATAAGATACAATGCCTTTTCCCTGACACCAACCCTAGAGAGATTGTTTCTGACCCATTTCCCGTTTGCCCCGAGATACTCACCAGGGGCGCTGGCGGCTGTAGCGTTTACCCCGGGATAGGTCGCGAATCACAGTCCTAACCTCACCCTCAAATTCGGCCACGAAATATCTCGCCTTTATTATTATTTTCACATCGCTCTAGTCTATCGATAGTCTTTGGAAACAAACAACATCATTCTATTTATAGCATTCTGTTTTAAGTAGTGGTGTTTCCATTTACAAAATATAATAATTCTCAATTGCCGAAAATGTCAAATCCTAGAAAATGTAGCATTCCTACGTGTGATACTAACATCGTTCTTGAACAGTCGTTACCGAAGATTCATTTGATGAATCTAATTTATGTATACATTTCCGTTACATTAGGATTAGAGATAAGTTCTGATAGAAATAACTCCAAGAACAGTTTTTATGTAAAATTAAATTATTGCCGACGCTGAGCTGCACTTTTTTTCTAAACGGGAAATAGGTCAAATGAAGATTGTGCTTAACTGAGGTCAGCAAAGCCTCTACGTGCAAACTCAATGAATATATGATCGTGGTCTGTGTATTTGAAAACTGAATCAAGTTGTAAGAAATAGGAAAATATCATTAGGAGGAGGGTATTTTCTAAGTGACGCTGAAAGTCACATACGTGGATGTGACTTTCATAATGAAAGAAGCTAAGAGCAAAACCAGAGAAATGCAATATATTCTTATAGCTATGTCTACAGCCATGCCCATGGGGGCCCAGACCAGCACTGCCTTCCATGTTACCGTCCACCTGCCCTCCAAAGGTGCCTTGCACTGACCTTCCCACTGCAAGGTCCGCAGTCCCCAGAAGAGATGGGTGCCAGATTTCTCTGGTAGTCAGTGTCCTTTCACATGCACTTTGAGGAGCCTGCTGTCATCTGTCATCTGTCAGGCAGGGGCAGACGCCCACCGATGGCACAGCTGCGGTGCCTTTGCTCCAAACGCCTCCTCACCTTTCCCTCTCCTGTCTTCCACGCATTGTAAAGAAATATGAAACACAGACCTTGAAAGAGTTCTCAGGGAAGCACTCCTGCGTGGGTGACAAATTAACTGCTCGGCAACAGCTGTGGTGCTTTCGGGGCCTTGAGGGAACCAGAGCAACAGGCTGCGGCGTGTGGCCGCCGCGACCTTACCTGATCACGCTGCGCCGGGGTAGCCCGGTGCGGATTTCATCGGGCATGTTTATTTTACAGCTGTCACTAAATGCACACATACTTACTCACAGGGTGCAGCTGGACTGCCACCCAGGGACCACATCGAGGTGCTGCTCTCCTTATATCTCTCTCCCTCTCTCGGTCCTGCCCCCCTTCCTTCCTCCCTCCCTCTCTGTAAGTGGCTGCTGCTGACTTTAAATGATAATTGAGATAGACACAGGTATTTCAAAAGAAACACCCCAAATCCCATTTCGCTGTGACTGTTAAGCGCTGTCCTCCCTCACGCACAGCTTCAGGCCGCGCGTCGGAGCCCAGCCTGGGGCGCCCTCAGGTTTGAGCTCAAACACCTTCAACGTCCTTCTCTGCCTCCCTCCTCCGTCCTCCCTCCTCCCTGCCCGCTGAGGAAAAGAAGGTCCAGTATTTCTTTTCCACTACAGATCAGTCATGAATCGGGGAAAAGGCTTCTGAGCCTGGAGTCCCGTCTCAGCCCTGCGGGAGGAGTGGGCGAGTTCATGAAAGGGCGCTGCCGGGAGGGGTCCCCTGGCAGGTGCTGCTGTCGCTGCCCATGCTGTGACTTCTTTGAGCCTCAGCTGCAAGACTGAGAACATGCGGGTAATAGCCTGCCTCCCCTGGAATAAATATACCTGTGAAATGACTTTTTGAGCCTTTGGTGAAGTCCTCTAGAAGCAGAGCCTGCGGCGGGATTCCCGTGCCCGCGAAGGTCAGGGGTGTGCTCCCAGGAGCCTGTCAAGGTTAGCCCGATGCCATGGGAGCTCTGGAGCCTGGCTGTACCACAGAGTTGGTCCCACTCTGAGGCAAGGTCCCAAATGAGCCCCTTTGAGTTATCGGCGTAGCACACCCGGGTGGTAGGGAAAGTGTGTGTGCAAAGGGGATCTGCAGAGGACACCAGCAGATGTGAGACGGAGTGATACAAACTGAAGCTTAGGCTCCACGGAAGAGGGAGTAGAGAATCAGCCCTGCATCGTGCTGGGAGGCAGGCAGCCATGCTTCTTCAAGCCTGGGAATGAGCCAACAGGTCCTTCCCACTTCCACCTCTAACCTCTTCTCCTGAAAAGAATATGCAGTCAGAACAGTCTCATGAGCCTGAAACAGGACGATTAGGCAATTCAGTGGGACACTGAGTTCGCTTGGCCCAGGGCCGACAGCTCTCTTAGGGATGGTGAGCCTCTAAGTGGCCTCTCGATGGGCTACAGGACCAACCACAGGCAAAGTCCTGGGGACCTGGCTTACCCCAGAGTCACTTGGATGAGCACATCCTAGACCGACATGCACCCCAAAAGCCCCTCCCTCCCTCTGACCTCCAGAGCTCTGAATTCAAACCTAGCCTCTTATTAAGTGTTCCTTCTTCCTGTGCATACATCTTCATTTGCCCAGACTGTGAATTCCTGTAGGGAAGGGCCACACCTAAATGTGTTCTTATGCCTTGTTGTACCATGTGTTTGATGAATATTCGTTGATGAGACATTCATTATTGGTTTTAGAGTGCCAGGGGCTTCAGGCAGCTGGAAATGAGAGTCTGCAAGGGACGGAATATTTGGAGTCACTTTTAACTCCTGGATTTTTGGTTTAGAGCGCATTGTCTTCTATTCAGAACAGGTCATTTGGGCTCATTGTTTCTAATGCCATGTGTCCTTTAAGGTTGGGGCCCTTCTGGTGTTTTTATTCATGAGTTATTCCTTGGTGCTCAAGCTGAATAGGATTAAGGCACCTTCTATGAGGTGCCCCTGGGGAGTTTCTAAATGTGTAAATGGCACACACAGTCTTTGTGCGCAAGGAGTTTATTATCTAAAGAGGAAAAGAATAGGCACTTGTCTGCATCGCTGACAGAAGAGAATAGACCTAGAAGTCGCCTCTCTCTGTGGTCACATGTTTATACTTAGGGACCTTAGGAGAGATCAGGAGTGGAGAGCGGAGTGGCCGTCCTTTCCCCAGGAATGTTGCATTTATCCAGTAAGCAGAATTACCCCTTCTGGGCAGGGCATGGAGGAAACCTGGTCTGTTAGTTTCCTGTTCAGGCTTTCGAATAAGTCATGTGATAAGGATTAATACTGTTTGCTGAGTGTCAGCAACATGCCAGACATATGACACCATCCCTTCCTGGGAGCGCTAGACAGATGAACAATTCAAACATAAAATGGATCAGCTGATGAGATGGCTCAATCTCAGACGTGAGTAGTTTCAGAGTTTTGAGGGCTGGTTTGTTTCTCCAGATATTTCTCCTCCAAGTTTCACCTGGTGTTCAGGGAAGGAAAAAACACCTCCTCTATGTTCTTCACTGGGCACACTCTGAAGTTATGCTTCTGGAACAGCTGTTGGCCTCTTTAGCACATTCCCTAATGATAAAGTTTGTCTAGAGCAGACCCTGCCCTCCGTACCTGCTCACTGGCACACTAAGAGGGTGGCTGACCACAAGTGCTGGGCGAGTTCATCCTCTTTTTGACTCCAGCGACAGATATTAGCTTTTGCCCGAGGCACACCTGAAAGCTAGTTTCACTTCAGGTGAGCAGGGGTACAGAGGTAAACTGCAGAGGTGATTTTATACTTTCCTTCTCCGGTGCCATCCTGACTCATGGTTAATGTACCGTGATGTCTCACCCACCTCAACAGTGTCCCTGCTTTGAGATGTGTTCCCGACGGATTCTGCGAAGTTAGGATTGTAGAATCTCTTCAAACTTACAAGTGAGAGAATCTGATCAAGAAAAGTGGAAAGTTACTATTATAATGATATTTATTTAAACACACAATATTATACATGAAGACGATGTCTGGAGTCGAAAGATCGAAGGGTGGCTGAGATGCAGTGCGGACCGGAGTAGTGGGTGCTGCGGTCGAGCGGAGTGCCCTGGCTGACCTGGAGGGCAGTCACCAGCACAGCAGCCTCAGCCACCATGCCAACTGGTTACTTCGCTTTACAGGCATGAAGATTGAGGTCTTAGGGTTTCAGTCTAAGACTGATAAGTTTCAGTTCAGAAAATTATGAGATTGTCTATATTTTCTGTATCTCGTGGATGGAGACAAGGACTGTGGTGAGCCGGAGGCGGAGCGCGTGCCCTCTCTTGGTTTGCACGTTTGTAATATGCCCTTGTTGTCATGTTTTATGTCGATACTTGCAGTACCATGGGCTTCCCAGCTGAAAAGGGGTTCTGGAGCCTAATGTTTACTGCTTTAGGCTTTATATAAGCACCTTAACCTAGAATAGTTTCTCCTTTTCTCATCAGGAGAAAGTAGTGTTCCCAAATATTGCCAGCATGAGCAGGCACTGAAAATTTTAACTGAGTCCAAGCAGGAAAAAAGTTCTTGGGCCATAAATATGCCCATATTTATATGCAGCATCTCTAATTTTTGCCAATTAATTTGAACAATTGTGTTGGTTGAATCTTGAAAACAGAAATAAAAAACAATTCACCCAATTGTTCTGATATGCTGGACAGGCGGCCAGCATGCCTCACCCCCATCCTCACTCCTGGATGCTTTGGGAACCTCTGGCATTTGTGATATGAGTGAGGCCTTGACTCTGACCTACAGCTAGTCACTGAACACTAGGTCAAGGGGAGACTTGAGTGTTTAAAAAGCCGGCAACAGAGTGTGGTCAAAATACAAATTTTCTGTGAGTCAGAAGACCTGAAATTTGTCATGATGCCACTTTTCAGTTTTAGACTGAAACCGTAAGGCCTCAATTTTCTTGTCTGTGAAGCGAGGTGACCAACTAGCATGTTGGTTGAGGTTGCTGTGCTGGCGACTGCCTTCCAGGTCAGATAGGGCACCGACCAATTGCAGCACTGATTATCCCTGGGCAGGGCACAGGCTTGGGCAGGGCACAGGCTTGGCTAGGAGACTCCTCTGCTAGGAGACTCCTCTACAGGTGTGAGAGGGGCTGAACCCAAAGCAGCAACCCCCTCCCCACCAGGAGCAACGGCAGTAAATGACTTACCCAGAACCACTGAGACCGGCACCCTACAGCACACACACGTCCTTTTCTGAGACACACCTCTTCAATCCTGAGTTGACAGCAATCTACTTCTATAAAGAAAAAAAAAGTAAACATTATACTTGTAAAATGTCCAAATATCAGCAGGAAGTATAAGAATCAGAATATAACATTCTGACAGCCTGTAGTCAGGCTAGACTGCAAAGTATTTTTAGCATTGTGGGTATGTTTTTTCCAGGTATATGCATGCTGTGATAGATGTCATGAACAGACCTCAAAAAATCAGCAGGCTCTGAATGCCTCAGAGCACAAAGCCACCTGCACAAAACAGTGTTTTAGTCAAAGTTTCTCTTGATCAGCTTGAAAGTTTTGCAAAACAACCCTCCAGTTCAAATTTTTCCTTCAGGAATTGCATGCAGAATCTAGGACTGGGAAATTGTTGTTTGTAGAAAGTAGTTTTGAAATTACTCCGGTATAGGAATTGCAAGGGAAGCACACTCAGGTGACCCTTGAACAATGAAGTTTGATTTGAACTACGCAGGTCCACTTACATGCAGATTTTTTTCGGTAAATGCTAAAACTGTATTTTCTCTTTATGGTTGTTTTAATAAAATTTTCTTTTCTCTAGCTTCCTTTTTTGAAAGAATATAGTATATAATACATACAACATACAAAATATGTCTTAATTAACAATTTATGTTATCGATAAGGTTTCCAGTCCACAGTAGACTATTAGTAGTTAACTCTGGGAGGAGTCAAAAATTATGCATTAATTTTTGACTGTGTTGGGAGTTGGCATCCCTAACCTCCATGCTGTTTAAGAGTCAACTGTAAATACACACACATACACATATATATATATATATGTATATATATATATATCAATACACTTCTGTATATAAACCTAATGGCACGGTTAGTATATTATATATCTTTGCATCTGCCTGACATCTGACTAGCAAAATACCCAAAAGGTAGTTGTTCAGGATTCGATCATTTAACAAATATATTTGAATGTCACCTGCGTGCAAAGCAAGTGTCGTGTGCTGGGCAAATGGCAGTAATAAGAAAGACACAATTTCTGCCATTTAGGACCCATAAGACTGGAGAGGACACAGGTATCACAAAGAAGGTAAATATGAGTTGATGGCATGGTCCGCAGACTTTTGTGTTGGGGCCAGAGCGTAAGTGTGTGAGGTTTGCCGCCACACAGTCTTGGTTGCAACTGCAGAAGCGGCCATAGACACCGCGGAAACAAGTGGGCCTTTTGTGTTCCAGAAACTATAGACACTGAAGATTGAATTCCATAAACTTTTGATACATCGCAAATTTTATTCTTCTGATTTTTTAAAATAATCTTCTAAAATGTTCAGTTACAATTGGCATACACTATTATATTAGCTGCAGGTGTACAACATGGTGATTACACATTTATGTAACTTACGAAGTGATCACCTCGCTAAATCCAGTACCCATCTGACACCGTACAAAGTTATTACGATATTATTGACTACATTTCTTATGCTATAATTTACATCCCCACAACTGTTTTGTAACTACCAGTTCATACTTCTTAATCCCTTCCCCTTTTCACCCACCCTCCAAAACTCCCTTCCATCTGGCGATCATCAAAATGCTCTCTATGAATTTGGTTTTCTTTTGTTTATTTGTTTATTGTATTCTTTAGATTTCATATGTAAGTGAAATCATATGGCATTTGTCTTTCTCTATCTGACTTACTCCACTAAGCACAATATCCTCTAGGTCCATCCATGTTGTTGCAGATGGCAAGATTTCATTCTTTTTTTTCCTCCGGCTTTATTGAAACATAATAGATAATTAGTTGCTCGTATTTACATTGTACAATTCGATGAAGTTTTTTTTTCAATTATAGTTGTCATACAATAATATATTAGATTCAGTTGTACAGCATAGTGATTAGAGATCTATTAAATTTAATACTCCTCTTTTCCTCTACATATTTATTATACCATTACGAACTATTTTTCCTAGTGCTACACTTTATATCTCCATGTCTACTTTGCAGCTGTCCATTTGTGGTTCTTAATCCCTTTGCCTTTTTTTGCCATCCCCGCAACTCCTCGCCCATCTCGTAGCCCTCATAATATTCTCTGAATCTATGAAGTTTTTTCCTGTTTGTTTTTGCTGTTGTTATTTTGTACTTTAGATTTCACATGTTTGTGAAATCATGCAATATATGTCTTTCTCTTTCTGACTTATTTCATTTAGCGCAATATCCTCTAGGTTCATCAAGGCAATATCTTTTCCATCCCCTTTTGTGTGTCTTTTAATCTGAAGAAGAAGAGATAAAGAAGAGTCTCTCGTAGGCAGCATAAGTAGGAGTCTTGTTTTCCTATCCATTCAGCCATCCTATCCTTTCATTGGAGAACTTAATTCTTTTCCATTTGAGGTAATCATTGATAGATATGTACTTAGTATCATTTTTTATTTATAATTTTGATACACGTTTTTTTCTTCTTGAAGTCCCTCCAACATTTCCTGTAATGCTGAGTTGGTGTTGATAAATTCCTTTAGCTTATTTTTGTCTGGGAAGTTCTTTATCTGTCCTTCAACTGTAAATAATAGTTTTTGCTCGATAAAGTATTCTTGGTTGTAGTTCCTGGGTTTTTATCAAGTCGACTATTTTGTGCCAAACACTTCTGTCCTGCATATTTTCTTTTGAGAAATCAGCTGCCAGTCTTATGGGTAACTAACTGTTTTTCTCTTGATGCTTTTAAGATTCTCTTTTTGTATTTAACCTTTGGCATTTTAATTACAATGTGTCTTGGTGTGGGCCTCTTTGGGTTCATCTTTCTTGGGACTCTCTGAGCTTCTTGGGGTTGTATGTCTACTTCCTTCACCAGGTTAAGAAAGTTTTCCATTATTATTTCTTCAAACAGCTTTTCCACCTCTTGTTCTCCCTCTCCTCCTTCCAGTACCCCTATTACATGGATGTTTTTACACTTAATGTTGTCCAAAAGACTCCTTAAATTACTATTATATTCTTGGTTAATTTTTTCTTGCCATTCTGATTGGATGGCCTTCGCTCCTCCAACCTCTATATTGGTGGTTTGATCCTCTTATTCATCTACTCTGTTAATTCCTTCTAATGTACTCTTCATCCCAGATAATGCATCCTTCACTTCTGACTGGTTCCCTTTTATAATTTCCATTTTCATATTTTTTATCTCTTTGTTGAAGTTCTCACTGAGTTCATCTACACTTCCTCTAAGTTCATCGAACATCTTTATGACAAGTGTTTTGAACTCTGCATCTGTAGATTGCTTGACTCCATTATTCTTGGATCTCTGTTCTGTTCTCTCATATGGTTTCTGCTTCTTCGTCTTCCCATTTTGGCTGGCTTTCTGTGTCTGTTTCTATGTACTAAGCAAAGCTCCTAAGTCTCCCAGTCTAATTTGTGTGGCTTCGTGTAGTAGGTGTCCAGTGGCACAGTCCTGAGAGGGGTTCAGCTGCAGGCCAACTTTAGCCCAAGCTCTACCCCTCCAGGGCTACCCACTGAGATTCAGCAAGCAATTCACAGATGCTGTGCTTATAGTTGCCTCAAAAAACTACACCAGAAACCCAGGCCAGCTCCCACCAGTGTGAGTCTTGGTGCTTCTCAGCAAAGAGCACCTAACTCATCGAAGACACACTTGGATGTGGCATGGGTGGGGCCTGAGTTGGGGGAGGTGAGGTTTCAGGGAATCCTCTGGGCTGAGTGACCTCTGTCATCCAGTTCGATGACTCTCAGCTATGGCGGTGCTGCGTCCCCACACTGGGAGAGGGGAGAGCTCAACAGGGAACAATGGATACCACCAGCACTTCTGTCCATGGAGCCTTGCCTCCAGCTCTCACTACAACAACTCAGTGTCCCCCTGCCAGTATCTGATGCCCTCCGAGCAATGAACCCAGCACTGGTGCTCAGAGCGAGTAGGTCCATCACCATGAAAGTCCACTTGTGGATGCAGCCCATTTAAGAGGCATCTGCCGCTGCCACAGCCTCCATCTCAGCCGCTCAAGACCTGGCAGCCCCGCGTCATTGCTCCCTCCCACCTTCTACCATTATAGGGTGATTTCTTATTTCTCTCCTTAGTTGTAGGGCTTCTGTTCAACTAGACCCCAGGAGACTCTGCTTGCTGTTTGCTCCGTGTTTTTGTCACAACTTTGATTTGCTTGAAAGAGGGATGAACAAAGCCTTTATCGTCTATGCTATTTTTCCTGTCTCATTCTTTTTCTTTAAGTCTGAGTCATATTCTACTGTATATATGAACCACCTCTTCTTTATCCATTCATCCATTGATGGACACCAGGTTGCCTTCATATCTTGGCTACTGTAAATAATGCTGCAGTGAACGTATGCATTCACACGTCCATTCAAAGTAGTGTTTTGAGATTCTTTGGATAAATATCCAGAAGTGAGATTACTGAGTCTTTCTTTGGCTCTTCTTATGGCCTTTGTTTTAAAATCTATTTTGTCTGGTATAAATATTGCTAACCCAGATCTTTTTTTCATTTTCATTTTCATAAAATATCTTTTTCCATCTTTTCACTTTAATCTGTGTGTTTTTCCATCTGAAGTGAGTCTCTTCTAGGCAGCATGTCTTGTTTTCTAACCCATTCATTCACCCTTTTGACTGGAGCACATAATCCATTTATGTTTAAAGTAATTGTTGATAGATATGTAGCGATTGCCATTTTATTATTTATATTTTTATCCTCCTCCTCCTCTTCCTCCTCCTCCTCCTCCTCCTCCTCAAGAAGTCCCTGTAACATTTCTTGTAATACTGGTTTGGTGGTAATGAACTCCTTTAGCTTTTTCTTGTCTGGGAAGCTCTGTATTTCTCCTTCAATTCTAAATAATAAGTTTGCTGGGTTGTAGGTCCTTGCTTTTCATCACTTTGATTATTTCATGCCAATCCCTTCTGGCCTGCAAAGTTTCTGTTGAGAAATTAGCTGACAGTCTTATGGGAGCTCCCTTGTAGATAACGAACTGCTTTTCTCTTGCTTCTTTAATAGATTCTCTTTTTGCCTTTAACCTTTAGCATTTTAATTATAATGTGTCTTGGTGATCTTTTAGGGTTCATCTCGTTTGGGACTCTGTGCTTCCTGGGTTTGTATGTCTATTTTCTTGCCAGATTTGGGAAGTTTTCCATCAGTATTTCTTCAGATAGTTTTTCAATTCCTTGCTGTCTTTCTTCTCTTTCTGGTACCCTTATGATGCAAATGTTGGTACATTTGATGTTGTTCCTGAGGCCCCTTAACCTAGCCTCATTTTTTTGGATTCATATTTTTTGTTGCTGTTCTAATTGGCTGTTTTCTGCTACCTTCTCTTCTAAATCGCTGATTCAATTCTCTGCTTCATCTATTCTATTGTTGATTTCCTCTAATGTGTTCTTCATTTCAGTTATTGTATCCTTCACTTCTGACTGGTTCTTTTAAAGTTTTCTACCCCCATTTTTATGTTTTCTATCTCTTTGTTAAGGTTCTCACTGATTTCATCTACTCTTCCCCTGAGTTCATTTAACATCCTTATAACCAATGCTTTGAATTCTGTATCTGGCAGATTGCTTATTTCCATTTTGTTTAGATTTTTTTTTTCTGGAACTTTGTTCTGTTCTTTCATTTGGGCATGTTTCTTTGTCTCCCTATTTTGACTGCCTCCCTGTGTTTGCTTTTATGTATTAGATAGAGCTGCCATGTCTCCCAGCCTTGGCAGAATGGCTTTATGTAGTAGGTATCCTATAGGGCCCAGTGGCACAGTCTCCCTTGGTCACCTGAGCCAGGTGCTCCAGATGTGTTTGTTGTATGGGTTGTGTGTGCTCTCCTGTTGTAGTTGAGTCTTGGTTTCTGTTTGCATGTCCATGGGAGGGATTGGGCCTTGGGCTGACTGGTTGTGAGGACTGGCGATGAGGGGTTGATCCTATGGAGCAGGGTTTGCTTTAGCTGGGCTCTGGTGCCTGTCCAGCCTGCTCTTTGGGTGTGTCATCTTCGAATGCAGCTCCAGGTGGTGCTCAGGCTATCAGGCCTGGTCCAAAGTCACCATGGGGCATGCTGGCCCCAGGGCCTCCTGGAAGGGGCCTTACCGCAGGCCAAGTTCACCCGCAGTTTGTGCCCTGCCTAAAACCACCTGGCATGAGACACCAAGCAATCTGCAATTAGCCACCATCTGTGCTGGGCTTGAAGGGGCCTGGAGAGACTAAGCTGTGACTCAAGGCTGGCTGCTGCTAGAGCCAGGCTTAGGGCTGCTTAGCAAAAGGTTCAGGGCTTGCAAAGGTAAGATGTTGTTTGTTTGGGTTTTGTGAACCTTTGAGAGATTTCAGGAATATCGTTGTATGAGCCAAGACAGGCTGTTTGTATGGAAAAGCCACTGGAAGTGGCTTGGGTGGGCCCACAAGTTGAGAGTGGCGAGGTCTCAGGGAATTACCTGAACAGAGCAAACTGTGTTAGCCAGGTTGTTGGAGACTCAGATATGGAGACCCACCTGTGTCTGCACCCTGGGAGGTGGGAGGATGAATAATGAATTCAAAGAAATAATGAATTCTGCCAGCACTTCTGTCTGAGAGAAAGCTGCCCCTCCAGCCCTCGCCCCGAAGCCAGACAACTCAGTTTCTCTCCATATTTCCCTGGTGCTTTTTTTGGAACTCAGAGGGAGTGAGTTTGTCAGTGGGTGAGTCCAGGTGTGGGCCCTTTAAGAGGAACACCAACAGCCAAAATCTCTGTTGGTTTTCACAGGTAGAAGTTGTGGAGACTTTCTCTTCCTGGCACTGGACCTGGGCTAGAGAGACTGGTGTGGGGCTGGGACCCTTCGCTTCTCTGGGGAAACCTCCACAGTGGAGATAGGCTTCCTAATTTTCAATGGCCACATTCAGGTATGGAACCAGCTCGATCCACATCTTTGCCCCTTCTACCAGTTTCGATGTGGCTTCATCTGATATGTCTCCCGTTATAGGACTTCTGTTCAGCTAGACTTCTGGCAACTCCCAATGATGGATGTTTTGTGGTTTAGTTATAATTTTGATGTGGCTATGAGAGGAGGCAAGCACAGCATTTACCTATTCCACTATCTTGACCAGAAATGCTTATTCTTTTGATTTTGTTCTGAATCACTTAAAATGTAAAAAGCATTCTTAGCTCAATGATTTTGCTCTGAATCATTTAAAATGTAAAAAGCATTCTTTAGGCCTTCCAAAAGTAAGTTGGCTTGCCAGATTTGTTCCACATTCAACCCCTGATCTAATGTAACAATTGGGACTGAACTGAATTGTGATTTTATTGACAGTAATGATGTAAAAGGCTATATCTTAAGATGGTAATACGTAGCCATTGCCATTTTATGTTCATTCTGCCTCAAATAGTTGGCCTTCTTTTCTTGGTGTTTGAGTTAGCATGTTGTGGGAAATGAGTAGCAATTGATCAAAGTTAACTGAAAGCTGATATTCTTCTATATAATGTTTCTTATGATTTCTCCTGTTTTTTTTTTCCCAAGACAATATCAAATGAATTAACCGACTGACACTTGCTCCCTCCGTCCCAAATCAGAGCACTTATTGCCACCCCAAACTCCTCCCCAAGCTCTCTCCTCAGAGGTAGTTTTATACACTGCTGTAGAAGAAGTTCATAGTCTCCCTAATACTTTACTACATCTTAACCCCTAAATTGTAGAGGTAGGGGACATCAAAAAGCCAATTTTCATATCTTTCCCGCTGGTAACATGCTGAATAACTCCACTTTTGTTTATTATTCAAAACTGAATAGTTTTGCAAAACCAGAACTGGTTTAGTGTCAGCTCTCCTTGGATGTTAGCAGCATTAACCCATTAGATAGGAATAATTTGAATAACCAGCTCCATTTGAAGGGGTTGCATAACTTAACTATTAGTTATACACAGAAATAAAGAACACCACATTCCTAAGATTGATCTAATTTCTAAATGTTAAAATATTGGTGTGCACTTATTGTTGACATAGCACTATTCATGGCTCCTATGGTTATCAGCTTCAGAAATAAGGAGAATTGGCAGTCTGATGGCAAGGCATCACAGGGAAACCCAAGGCCTAGAAAGGGGCTAGGTTTACATGGGGCCTCACTGGGACCTGGAAAACCATTAAACCAGGACTATGTCTTCAGTTGTGCCACAATATCTTCCACAGGCCAACTCTCTCTATGTGTTGATAAAGTGGTGAGTGGAAGACAACATTCATAGCCTCAATGTGCATCTCCACTATGCAAGAGACCAGCCTCTCCAGACCCACTGACTGTCCCAAATACACATTCTTATGAGAGAATTCCATGGACCTGCCAGTCATATGCACCAGCATAACAGGGTTAAACAGCAAAAACTAGGAAGCCAGAGGGATATTTACTGAAGTTACTCATTTGTGGTACACTATATAATTTAAAAAATTATATATATACACATAATATATGTAATAAAATTATATATATATAGTGTGTGTGTGTGTGTGTGTGTGTGTGTGTGTGTGTGTGTGTGTGTGTGTGTTCGCACGCGCACCAACAGTTGATTCCCTATAGTTTTTTTCAGCACTTACTTCATGGCCCTGATTTTGTTTAACATAGCTTGCAGAGTCACCATAGAGTTTCACAAACCAAGCACATTTGCAAGAATTCATTTGATTATTAACAACTCCGAGAAGACACAGAAATGTCATTTTGTTTTCACATTCCACAAGTCACAGTTGATATCTTCAACAAAAGGAGCTTACAGAAAATGAAGCAAATTTATGTTGGAAATTTATGCTGCCCGTTTCCCTTTCTCTCTCCCAGAAACACAGAATTACACACAGAGTCATTGTGTTTACTTAAAAGGCCCTCACAGGTAATGTAGATTCCAGTTACAGATTCTATCATAATCATTCTTTCAGAACTTAATGGAAAGATTTTCATTTCAAAGCATAAAAGCATTTTTCTTTAAAATCCTGTAGGAATTTGGGGACTTTTAAGAGGAACCACAGTCCTATTTTTAAAGAAATATCAATTGTTTTCACCTACATAGCAAATAAATTCTAACAGTTGCCATTTATTTAGTGCCTATTATGTGTGAGATATGTTATTGCTAACTTTCAAAACTGCTGCAGAAAAGTAATCTCTCCATTTCACAGATGAAGAGACTGTAGGCTACAAGATCTGAAAAGTTTTGTGAGAGAATTCAAACCCAAGGATCAAATGACTGCCCCATGGTTCTTCCCATGAGGGAAAAAAAAAATTAGATTATTTTAACAGAAAATTTTATGTGATGACCAACTTCTTAGTATTTTTAAATTGCTAGATTTTAAAAATAAAATATCCCTATCTTTTTCCCCCCATACCTCATGTCTATCCAACCACTGCCTCTGCCAAGCAGCTTGTCAGACATTAGGTAAAGGGGGTGATTAAGATCACGCTTGTGCCCTCAGATGGCCACAGGTGGTAAGGGAGGAGGAGAGTTAGACAGGGGGTTGTCATTGCCAAGTGAGGATATGTGCTGGGCACTCTATGACTTATTTGGGGGAGCCCGAGGAGTGGCGCTAGCAGCACCTTCCTGGGCTTGACCAAGTGACTGTGGATGGTGAGGCAGGACTTCCCAGGCCATGGGGAGGAGGAAGCACAGAGATACAGCAGAAAGAGTGAATCCAGGCTCCTTTAAAGCAGGAATCCTCAAACTTGAGTGTGCATCACAATTTCCTGTAAGGCTGGTTCAACACCTCTGATTGCTGGGTGGCCCCCTAAAGTTTCTGAGTCAGCAGGTCTGGAGTGGGCCCCAAGAACATGCCTCTTTAGCAAACTCCCAGGTGATGCTGGTGCTACTGGACCACTCTTGAGAAGCACTGCTTTAAACGTCACAACTGGGCAGCCTCTATAGGTCATTCAAACTGGGCTGTGCTTTCCAGATGTTTTCAGGTAGGTGTTACCACAGAAACCAGCATTGAGCTGCTTATGTTTACTAAGACATCCACAGATATGCCAGGTTTTCTTTTTCAATCTGAAAATTTCACTGGCAAAGGAGCCAAGGATCATTGACTTGAAAATCGAGCTCCTAGGTGAACTGGCTGGTCCAGACTCAGGGCGGTAGGCTGGCAGTGCCTGAGTGTGGAAGCCAGGCACGATGAAAGCAGGAGAGAGAACGATCGCCTTCCTGTCAGCCCTGCAGCAACTCGAAGGAGAACGTGCTGGTCCACAGCAAAGCTGCACCACACATACCTGCAGACTCACTCACAGCTTCCCATCTGGTCATTCTCCTTCAAGAAAATCCTTTCTCTCCCCACTCATAAGAATAGTACTAGACATTCTGGAAATTAAATATGTTTCTGAGGGCCATGAAAATGCAATGGATATCTTCAAAATCTGCTTGTTGCTATTGATTTGTATGATATTCCTATGAGTGCAGAAGAAGCAGTGGCAATCCTGGTTCTCACGTGAGGAAGCAGAGGGTGAGATTGGTAATGAAGGCGGCAGGCGAGTAATAAGCACCTGTGAAGGAGAAGGCCATAGTGCTGGCCTACCAAGGAAAATGGGACAGAGTAAAAGAAAGATAAATTTAGAAGGAATAAAAAAGGAGGGAGGGCAGGAATGAATGAATAAATGAACAAACGAACGAACAAAGGGGAAATAGAACAAAAGTGCAAATCGACGGGGGGTTCATCCGGAAATGTGCCCTGGTTCCCTTTGGGATGATCGTCAGGGGCCTCAACCTGTCTTCGATCGCATTTTCCCTAAAGCTTCTTACATCCTAAATCAAACAGAAAAATCCACATTTCCAGATTTTACCTTAATTTTTCCAGAGTTCTTTCCCAAACCATGGACTTGAAACTCACACTCAACCATCTGCTTCCTATGCCCTTTGAATAACTATTTAAAGTTGTTTGAGCTCCAGTTTTACCAATGGAAGAAAACCTTTTTATGGTTCCTTCCCAACAAGGCAGAAAGAAGGAGAGCTGGACCATTCGTGAGGTGCCAGAGCAGAAGCACTGAGCCATTTGGAAACACAGAGCTCTACACCGTCACAGCCAGAGCACCTCATTACGTCCATTGTCCTCATTTCACCCATGAGAAAACGAAAACCTACAGGGAAAAACTACTTGTCCCGAATCATCTGCTAATTAGGGCTGAACTGCTCCAGCTGCCACGATAGTTATTTATTTTGTTTGCTTTTACTTTGTTTTGAATTCAGAAGTTTCCTGGTGATACTAGTCATAATGACTAAAATCACTTAACACTTTTCGGGTTCTTGCTATGAGCCAGACACTGTTCAAAACACAAGTTTTAATTCATTGAGTTCCAACGCAGTCCTCCGAGGGAGGCACTGTTATCACCTCCACTTCGCCCTCCAGGAAACTGAGGTCCAGAGAGAGACAGTAACTCGCCTAGGCCTTTCACATCACTGTTCCTGCATATTTAGGTACAAATGACAGTGGTTCAATGGCTAACTGGCATGGGAGCAAGAAGAAGACAAAACAGAGAGGATCCAATCTGTGCTAAATGATAACCTGAAAGGCACACATCTGTATAATTTCATATGTGTCTGCTACTACATGGCCATGGGGCCTAGTGTTTTGTCAAAGGCCATGAGCTTTTAGAAAGCAGGGCCCCTGCAGCCTCTCATGCTGGTCACATTGTCTGTATCGATGGTTGAAGTGTCAGTAAACCTACTGTGAATGGAAATGGGTGTGATTTCTCTTCTGGGAAACTCCACAGCTCTGAGGCTACTATTTGCATAGAAAGAAATCTCTTCGAGATTACTGAGGATCATCTTGCCTCAGTGGCTCCGGAAATACACATCCAAGTATTTCCCTCATCATGGGATGTTTTCTCCATGGCCTGGGAGAGTTGCCTGCCCATTTCCTCCCCCTGCAATCTAAGTTCTGTTGAATCATACAAATAACAGCACTTAACCAGCTATGCTACAGAATAAGAGACACCCACCCTGCTGCCTTTGACTCATCATTATGAAACAATTTGCTTTATCAATAAGCAACATTTTAATGCCCATAATGCTCCTCCAGCAACTTTTTGCTTGGCTCCATTTTTTTTTTTAATGCCTACAGCACCCAATATTCCTAGGTGGTCTCCCATCCAAGGACTAACCAGGCCTGACCCTGCTTAGCTTCCGAGATCAGACAAGATCAGGCGCATTTAGAGTGGCACAGCAGTGGACTTGGCTCCACTTTTTTATGTCTTAATTCTCAGGTTAAAAGTCACCTCATTAGAGTGCTGACCCTTCCCCAAATCATCTAAAATAGGGTCCTCCAATTTTCACACCTCTAACTCCAACTCGGAGCTTTGTGCATTTCCTTTGTGGCACCACAGTCGTGTACATTTATTTACTGAATGGTTTTTCTTACTTCTGTGTAACTTTTCCTTTGTCTTGTTTGTCCCCAAAGCTAGCATAGAACCTGGCACATTTACTTTATTTAGCAAACACAAGCTATTCCCTATGTGCCCAGCATACTCAGTGCTTTATTAATTAATTACATCCTCTTTACAATCACACATTCAGGTCCACATCACACCATGTTCTATAAAGGAGGAAACTGAGGCACTGAAAGGTTAAGTAATTTGTCCAAAGGCACAAAATCAGTATGTGAGTTTGGATTCATACAGTCTCACTCTGGGTCTGTGTTAACTCATTACCTTTAACAAATACGTACACACTCAATTCTTGTTTGTTGAACATATGAATAAGTTAAAGAAATTGAAATGTAAGAGAAAGGGTCCAGAGTGAAGTGTCTCCTATCTACTACATCCGTTTTCCTGCCACTTCGCTTCCCACATCTATACCCATTTTTATCCCCACCTCTAAGCTCTTTGGGTCTTTTTATTTTTTATTTTTTTAAGTATTACTGAAAATGCTTCTCTCCTCTTAATTTTTTCCCAAAGTAAATAGCACACTGAGAAAGTCAGAGTTCCAAAGGAAATATATTTATCTTATGAAAAAGAAAAGCCCATCAACAAACTCACAAACATCAGCCTAGTTTAATAAAAATTCTGTCTTAAGAAGAGAGAGAAACTTGCCTATTTTATGTTAAGCTAACTATAGTCTCAAAAAGATATATACACATCTTAAGACCCCCATCTGTGAATGTTTCCTGATTTGGAAAAAAGGTCTTTGTTGATTGATGAGATGAGATGATCATCCAGGATTATCTATGCAGCCTTAAACCCAATGACAAGTGTCATTATAAGGGACACAGAGAGCAAAGACTGAAGAGGGGAAGGCAATGTGAGCATGGAGGTAGAGATTAGAATGATGTGACCACAAGCCAAAGAATGCCTGGATTACTAGAAATTGGAAGGAGTAGGAAGGGATCCTCTCCTAGAACTTCCGGAGAAAGCACCGCCCTGCAAATACCTGGACTCTGGATGTCTAACCACTAGAACTGAAAGAATACATTTCTCATGTTTCAAGCCACCCAAATTGTGATAATTTATTATGGCAGCTACCGGAGACCAATACTCTGACACACGAAGACTGTAATGTGTTCTTAGTTTCATGAATGAAGCTTTTTGAGACTGATTTGGTTCATCTCTCTTGTGTAAATGGATGGTAAAGGATAAAAAGAATAACTCACTCTGGGCATCTTAAACTTTTTTTTAGTTTACTGTAGCTTTCTGTGCATGCCTGTGCACAGAGACTAAATCCGGCAGCTGTATGTGCTTACTAGTCAGTTTTAAATATTACTCTTCCTGGGTAACCATTCCGTAGGCCGTTGGAGGCCTGCTCTGGGCGTTGCAGTGGATGTTACGGAGAGAAAACATGGAAGGCTGTTCAAGACTTTAATGCTCCAGTTGTTTCATTTTCTGCAACTAGACTGTAATTCCTCAAGTTAAAAGCAAACATGACTGGAAGGTTGTTAAATATCCGTCACAGCCTTGCGATGCTGAATTTGTCGTTTGACCTAAAAGATAACAGCAAGTTATCTTACCAGTTAAAATTGGTCTACTAGGGAGTAGCAGAGAATTGCAAGTCTGGACAAGCAAGGTATGACAAGTCCCACAAGCAAAGGAGAGGACCATTATTTTATGGAGAAAAAAAGGAAGTTGGAGAGGTTGATTCTAATAGAAGTCCACTGGAAAAGGAGAGTTCAGGGAGGCGGTAGTTTCTTGCTGGCCGAGTTGCTGGGCAGTAGGTTTTTTCTAAGAGATACAATGTACATATTTACTACTGGGGCCTGTCACTGATGATTCTTTCCTATGGAAGCATCTTCTCTTAGATCCATAACTGATAATCCTCCCTGTAGTTGACCTCTTGTGGTACTCTGAGCATTCCCTTCTGGCTTTCCAACTTCATTTTAGTAAGATTCCATTATTAATTTTCATAGTGGGAAAGATGCAGAGTGAATTCACATTGAGCGGCTGGTAGAAACGAGTGAACTATGCTTAGCCCGCCACAGATGTCTTACAGATATAAGACGTGGACCATACTGTAGTCTTGATTCAGTCTTGCTATCAAAGAGCTAACATCTAACTGCCTGTTGAGAATCGAATAGATAAAGACTAGGGTTGAGGAGATGACCAGATGGAATGACTGAACAGAATTTTTAGAGATCCTTGGAGAAACTGTGACAGGCAGGTGCCTTAGAAAAGATGGACAATAGTTGATATTCTTGAACTACCCATGCTACCCAGTGTTTGTGGATGTCTTCATTCTGCCAATCATCTAGGGCAGTGGTTCTCAAATTTTAACATGTATTGGACATACCTGGAAGGCTTGTGAAAACACATTTTGCTAGGCCCCACCTCCAGAATTTCTTACACAGGAGGTCCGGAATGGGGTCCAAAATTTGCATTTCTAACAAGTTAGCAGTTGATGCTGATGCTGCTAGTTCAGGGACCATACTTTGAGAAACACTGGTCTAGGAAACTCATATGAGTAAAGTATATAATAATCAAATTAAATTAGTCGGCTTCATGATCATTTCTTATACCCTAAGAGAAATATCACTACATGTTTTAGTGCTAAAGCCTTCAGTATATTTTTAGCAGCAGATAAGTTTATGTGGTTACAACTTTGGTACCAAACGGAAACTTCCTGCAATGTCACATTATGCTTTAATCAAGTAGAGGAATACGTGCTTGGTGCTTCCCATGTATGTACAGTGATTAAGCCATTAACCCTCGGTCAGTATAATACCTGCAGTGGCTTCAGAAGAAGGCCACAGAGGGAGTCTTCGCTTCCATTCTGATAGGTTGTAAAGCGACTCTAAGCTGAATAGCTAACTGATCCAAGTGTACTGGTTTAAAATTATTCCTAGGTCTCTCCTTCTCTGACCGGTCGTCAAATGGAAACTGAATGTAATTTAAATGCTCTCGAAGCTGTTGCTAAGTGATCAACAGAGTTCTTTTAGATAGTTAGTACTGCACAGGTTGCTCCCCTGTTAAGTATGCTCTGTTATTTCAAGCCAGAATAAGTCATGAATGGTGATAGTTTTGGGGATGCAAGGAAGACAAGAAAGATTCCTGAAGGTTGTTGAGGCAGAGTCTAAGCCTTGACTCTTATCTCCTCTAATTCTCCAACCTTGGTGAAAAGAGAAAGGAAAGACTTGGGTTTCAATTGTGGGCAACACAAAACATGTTGGGCATGGATGACCAGCAGAAGAGCAGCTGCCCATGGAAAAGAAGATGTGCTGCAGAGTGGTGATCTTTCGGGTGTGTACACTGAGGGTTTCCCACCCTGATGGACATATAGTATTCTAATTTATCTCCAGGAAGGAAAAAGTAGATGTTCCCATGGAAACATTTTATCAGGGCCAGCTCTTCTGTCTCATTATCATATCTTATTTACAGATTTCCTAGAATCAGTTTAAACTTAATCCTCTGTATGTCTTCTGTCTTCACTGACTATGGATAGCATAACATCTGGTCAGAGGTTTTCTTTAAATAAATCATATAATCGTAGGTAGTCCCACCAATTTCCATATGTCTGCTTCTGCTTACAATAGTTGCAAATCTAAAATCATGTAAAAATTTCATTAACATTTATTTCCAGATCTCTAATTAAGAATTTTAACTTGACCGAAACTAACATTCCGTCAAGAACCACAATAGACACCTGCTCGCAGGTGTCTATTATACCATTTGTCACACATATGCTAACTGTACTCCGCCAGGTTCTAATAATCATTACTGGACCTCTATGTGAGTGACATTGTGCCAAATACATGGAAAAAATTTTCCCATAAATGTTCTTTTGACATATGAATTTATCAAAGTGACCTCCTCATTCTTATTATCATTCTCAAAAAAATTGAATCCTCCAAATGTAATGTTTGTATGTTCTAATTTGTCCATTTGTCCTCATTAAAGGACTGCTTCTGTTACTCAATTCCTCGATGTTCCCTGTGTTTACAGATGGGCCCCTTGACTTCTGGCTCTGCATCGTCACCAGCTTGCCAGAATTCACTTTTTTAAAGATTATTTCCCTCTTTGTTAAATGTGGTCATTTGATGGCATATAGTGGGAACCCATGAGTTCTCAAAAGTTTTCAAGAGCTGATTGAACCTTCCATAAACCTCATTTGTTGGAATGCATTATACCGAGTGAGTTAAATTTCTTTCCTTACAGTATCAGAATCTCCAGCCATTCTTTGCATATGTTCGTTGTTTTTGAAGAGAATTTTATTACCTCTTGGTATATGAATGCACATATTGAATTAGTTATATAGAGTTTTTAAAACTTTCAGTATCTCAGTCATAACTAGATTACCTAAATTTTTTTGGAACCAGGAGATTTACTATGAAGCCAATAAAGCTAAAATTTCAAGTTCTCCCACTCACATGGGCCACCTGGCTATTTACACCCATAATTTTGTGTTCATGTTGTTAATAGGGGAAAATACAGCTGTAAAAGCTTCAGACCCATGAAGTCTGGGGGCCCCACCAGGGGTATGTTGAAATAGAAGTTCAATAAAGTCTTTTTTTCCATAAACTGTTTTTATAGTTGAAGGTGTTTTTCGATGTTGAGGTGGTAGTGTTGATGGTCATAGGGGTGTTTTCCTCTGGAGACAAATGCATTCAACCCCACTGCAGTCACGTGTCATTTAGGTTGGCCATGAAAAACAGACTAGATGAAGCCACCTGTTCTGATGCATGTCAGTGCCTTCACGGAGAAGCCAACCAGTGATCTAATTAGCTTGGTTGAACAATTGGCTGTCATCAGTAATTGCCCACAGCCAAGTTCCCTAATTTGCTAGGGTTAGGGAAGGAACACAGTGACTCATGTTACTTCCTCCAGTGTGTCACACCTGCCCAGAAAACTCAGTTCACCTGAGAGTACAGGTCTCCCAATTTTGGCTTGTGCAGATCAGTTCAAACAGGCTACACCAGCGACGGAGAACATCAAAGTCCTTCATCATTTCCGCAGCAGCTGGTCACTGGGCCGGTGCATCGGTCCTGGCTGGGATATGCTGAGCCTGTATCAGAAATTTAACCAATTTAAAATGACTCCCACCAGAGTACGTCAAACGTAATGAAGAAGATAAGAATGAAAAAGGCAATGCTTGCATCAAGGAGTAGAAATTTAAATTCAGGAAGGGCCTAACCCCATTTCATTTTTCATTCTCTTACATTTCCTGGTTCATCTATCACAGAATAAAGAAAAATCAAATATGTTGATTCTAGAGCTAGCAATGTATGAACAACAATGATCACGTGGGTAGTAACGATACAAGAGGATGCCACCGTAGTGTAGGTTAAATAAATGTGAATGTGTTTTAGCGTCGGACACAGTCCATATTCCCAGTACAGCTTCTTAACTAGTCCAGTGTCCCTTCAGCAAGTTCTTAACCCCTCTGTGCCTCAGTTTTCTCAAACATAAAATACTGAGACTACCTTACAGAGTTATTATAAGGATTTACTCTAATGAATACTTATAATATATAATGAACATAATACTTATTATATGTTATATATGTGTATCCATAATATAGCATATAATATTGACTATATCTATGCCACATATGGAGGGTTTTACTGGTTATTATAGAGTTGGTTATTTCATGAGTCATGTTGTCCATGCTGAAGTACGTCATCATTTCAACAATAGGAAAGCACTGTGCAACACGCAGCGCCATCTCCAATACTAATGTGATGTATCGTCACTGACATCATAAGACTTTAAATAATTTGAATCTGGGAGTTGGTAATTATGAAAAGAATTCTTTCAGAGAAGCATATCCACTCCATTGTGATATATTAATTCTATAAGGCATTTGATGCATGTTATCAACAGTAACATACAGTTAATAATATTTATTACAGATAGAGACATCTCAGCCACCAAGTTATATATTTTACAAGTATTATCCCAGGAAAGAGAAATACCAGCCTCAGAGAATAAAGTCATCCGCCTAGTTAACGTAGGTACACGCGGACAGTTTGCTCTCAGGTGTGTCTCTCTTCAAATTGTCAACTTGCAGGGTTATATATGCATTATGATCTCCATTCCTTGCTCTAGACCCAGAATTACTGCCATCATTGGGATTAACACAGTTACACTTTGGACTGGAGAATTTATTACAGAAGGGCTCAAGGAGATTAATTTGGAGAAAAGATAAAGGCGCAGGAAGGCAGAAATAGAGGTTGCATTTGAGCAGTCAAAGTCCTTTCATATCTATTATTTTTTTAGGTTTTTTACACAATGTCATGATGTGGGCTGTAGCCGCTGACTAGCTCCTTTAAACATGTGGGAAAAAGGAGTCTGAAAACTAGTGTTTTATTTTCAGCGTCTCTTAAAGATTTGTATTGGCCTCACTGATGCTGAGGTCTGCAACATTTCACTTAAAAGACTCTTAAAAAATCACAGTGTCTCATGCACTTTCCTGCCCTGGAAATTCTATTTGAGCCAAGGGCATAATGTGCCAACTAATGAATCCCGGACAATCCCTTTTTGTTTTTGTGTTCCATTAAGCCTGTGTGACATAGATTTATTTGCACTTAATGAGAAAGATGTCCATGGTATGTTGTTGAACAGGAAAAAAAAAAAACACACACTAAAGAATGTAATACATATTGGGTGGCTGGAAGCAAAATCTTGGGTCAGACTTGGTTCAAATCTTAAAGAGCTGTGTGACCTTGGCCCAGTCAGTTAACCTCTCTGTGCCTCTGTTTTCTCATCTGGCCATTAACTCACAGGCTTGTTGTGAGGATTAAATGACCTGACATGTGTAAACACAGAGAACAGTGCCTGGCACACAGCGAGTACAGTTCTTTTTGCAAAAGGACACATTTTGGAAGGACATATCCATTCATCTAATAAATATTTATGTACTAGATAAACTGTTACCACTGGTTACTTCTAGAGCAAGGGACAAGGGCAAGAGGACTGAATCTCTGCTTTATATTGTCAGGTATTGCTTGAAAATTTTGTTCGTTCATGACATATCTGCTACTGGGTTGGAAATTGGGAACAGACCCAGGAGCCAGCAGCATCTGCATCTCACAGTTGGCTGTGTGACTGGGGCATCCTTTAACCACTTGCTGTACCAGTTTTAGCCCAATTGTCTCCAATTCATATGACCGTTGTGAGCTTAAGGTGACTTGGTACATGTATGTCATTTCGAAAGGAGCCTTGCTCCTGAAGAACAGATGTTACCAGTAGCAGAGTAGCAAGGAAACAGATCAGAGCCTGCAGTGCCCTGAGGTCATCTTGATGATGTGTGTCTTTAAAATCATTAAAAAATATACTTAGAAAGCATATTCCGGAAAGGACAGTAGAAATAAAAAGAAAATATGGTGTTTTATTTTCATTTCCATAGTCTCCTTTCTTCCCACAATGCTTTTTAATCTTCTAGCCACGTAGAAGACTATTTGCTGAGTACCCTGAAGCTGTCTTGCTCGTTTCTTTTTCCTTATTACTGCTGGGGTTTCTCACCTTCGTATCCTGTCTCCTTCTCTCATTCTCTATTTCTTCCTCTTCTTCAGTAAAATTAAGTTCTGTCTTAAGGGATTTTTGCTTTCATGTTGTTGAGAGAAATCACAATTATTCTTTTTCTTGCCTGATTTGCTTTTATAAAAAAATTTGAATACTATCGATAAAACCATATGCAGCAAGCATTAGTCCACTAAAATATGTTATCTACTGAGGAGCCACTTTGTGTTAAACAAAGTCAAGGATTCTAAGACAGACTTGGAAACTCAAAAAAAAAAAAAAAAGAGAGAGAGAGAGAGAGAGAAGAAAAAGCTTTGATTCTCTCCCCAAGATGTTTACAACCAAAAGATAAAATAAAAATACATATATACAAGAAGTGATATTTCAAATATTTAACCAGAGAATGGCACATGTGGCTGCCAGAGCAAAGGGATCCTTCACCATAGGTGCTTTGCTGGCATATCCCAGGGACAGCAGCTCTGGGTGTGATCATAAAGCAGGAGAGAGAGGGTTCCCATTTATAAGACACCTACTGAGTGATGGCAGTTATGTCAGATGCTTCACCTGTAATTTCACTTAATTTGCTTAACAACCGTATGATATGACTATTAATTCCTGGTATGGATACTGAGGATCTCAGAGCTTTAATAATGAACCTGAGGTCCCAAAGCTCATAAATGGCCAGCTAGCACTCAAACCCAGGCTGTCTGTCCCCTGGCGTGACTCCTAGGTCCTGCCTTCAGGATATGTGACAACTGTTAGCAGTGGGAGATCAAAAGTATTTCAGGGGTGGCAAAGAGCAAGTACAAAATAATTTTGTGAAGCTTGTTTTCCCAGAAAACTCTGTATTCGTATTGTGCCCTTTACCAGATGGACATTTGAAGAGATAGTGTGGTTATTTGAGAACTCATCTCTTTCTCTGAAGGTGAAGAGGCTGAGGCGGTCTCTCGAGAGTAACCCAGTTATCACGGGGATGCTCCTCTTTCCCTACCACACCTCCTTCCTGTCCTGGAAAGTGGATGCCACTGAATTCCTTTATTTCTTGGGCCAGTCCAAGATGGATGCCACTATATGTGAAGTCAGGTTGAAAACCCCAGTGTAATGTCTCAGCCTTCCCCACAGCCATCTCTGGAGTCCCTGGCCTGTTACTCTCATTCCCTTAAACCAGCGGTCCCCAACCTTTGTGGCACAGGATACCAGGGCTCTGATGAGAATCTCATGCCTGATGACCTGAAGCGGAGCTGAGGCAGTGATGCTGGCACTGGGGAGCGGCTGCAGATACAGATGAAGCTTCGCTCACTTGCCCGCCTCTCACCTCCTGCTGTGCGGCCCAGTTCCTAACAGGCCACAGACTGGTACTGGTCCCCGGACGGGGGGTTGAGGACCCCTGCCTTAAAGTGACTGCTCAAATGCAACCTCTATTTCTGCCTTCCTGTGCCTTTATCTTTTCTCCAAATTAATCTCCTTGAGCCCTTCTGTAATAAATTTTCCAGTCCAAAGTGTAACTGTGTTAATCCCAATAATGGCAGTAAATCTGGGTCTACACTGGCAAAGAAACTGTTCTAGATCTCAAAGTTCAGGAGGAGAAGCTTGAGCCTTCCGGCGTACTGCGGGAGACCAGCGGAGTGCGGTGCGCGTTTAGGGGTGGACTTCCCAGAGGCTGTTCCCTCTGCTTGGTGCTGTGTTTTCTCCTCACTGCTTGGCAGCTAGAGTTATATTCCTCAAGACCTGCAAAATATCCTCTGCTTTGCTGCCTGCTCGCTGACTCAAGAAAGGCAGATTATCCGTACTACTCCTTTTGCTGCAGGATTTTGTTCAGTCGATGGTGTCCACAGGGGGTTCCAGGTCAACAGGAACTCTGTCTCCAGTCGGAGGCCTTGCAGGAATTGACTATATGAAAAAACAACTAAAGATCTGAATAAATAAATATGAGATTCATCTGCAGAGGGAAGGTGGAGAGTGTGATCTCCAGAAAAATTAAATATGAGATGATTCTCGAAGAGACTTAAGAATTTGCCAGGTTAGCAAATGCCAGGATATTTTCCAGATTTTCCTGGCAAACAGAATGCTACAACGTGTTTCTAGATCTCTGAATATCTCTCTTTACATTAAAGTTTCTCACCTTCAGCACGACCAACCTCTTGGATCTTTGTTGGAGGGCACTGTCCTGTGCTTTGCAGGATGTTATCAGCATCTCTGGCCTTTACCCACTACATGGCAATAACACATTCTCCACAAATTGTGGCAAGAAAAATGCCTCCAAACATTGCCAAATGTCTCCTCAGGGCAAAGTCGCCCTGTGTTGAGAACTCAACCCAGCAAATGTTTTATATTCAACTAGTGTTAGCTCTTGTTAGCCTTGAAGGAGATCATCTATAAGTCAAACAAGCATAGAAAATTGTTAAATTAGTCTTACCATTTTTAAAAAACTTCTCTGGCTATCCTGAGTGCTTTCTACACATTCTATCTGATCTTCAAGTATGATGATGCTCATTTTGTGGATGAGGACAGAGGATTAGCATGCTCAGGCCATTTGCCCACTTGGCGGAGTCAGTATGTTTTGCGACCCCAGCACTCCCGGGAACGGCCACTGTTACTTTTCTTGCCTATGTGTCTCCCACAGCACTTCCACCTTCTTTGCAAATATACAGTCTTCTGTGCAAGTGCACCTTGGGGGAGTGCAAATAGGCTTAAGTTTAAAAGGAAATGAGATAAAAGGAGCACGTCCAGATATAAAAAAGGAATCAAGCTTAAATACTCTGATAAATGTGAGCCTTGAAAAAAATCGTAAATAGTTTAACTCACAGTAATCATAAAACATAAATATCAAGGCAAAGAACTTTCTTCACCAGGCATCTTTTCAGTACATAAATTGGCATGTTAAAAATACTTAGTTCAAATGACTGTTTTCACTAGATTTTTAATCAGAATTATTTCTACAAGTCTATTAGCGCTAATAACATTTTAAACGAATCGTTTCTGATCCTTCATTACAAAAACATAGTCTTCAAAATAAATAACCATAAATTTTCAGAATGTTGAAAAAAATAATAACTAAATAGTTGATCGTAAAGTTTGCAGGAGAACATAATCCAGAGCCCCTGCCTTGCAAATGGCTAAAAAGAACTGCTTACCATTTGCTTTTTACTTCTTGCCATTTCGCTAGAAATTCTAATAACGAAAGGTTTTAGGCTTTAGAGTGCTAACACAGATAATCATTAGTTCAATTTACTCTTGTTTCTGAGGCAAATCCCTGTTATTTCTGTTGTGATAAGCAGTGCTGGTGCAAGTACTTTTCCAAACAACCTTTACTTTTCTTGTCAAACTGAATAAAACCTATGAAAGGCAGCAATCAGGGAAGGCAGCACGATACACTAACTTTCTAAAAGCTAGCCTCTCTTTTTTAAATGGAACTTTATTCCAGTGCTGGCATTCTGGAACGTTCTGTCCACAGTGTGAGCAGTTGCACCATATTAGGACAACTTTCCTCCTTGCAGCTTGAAACGAATAACAAGAGCTCACAAGTTAAATTCTGATTATGCAAGTCTGAAAAAGTTTGATTCCCTTTAAAGACACATTGGATTGCGGAGAGTTTGTTGACCCTCCAGGGACTGCGTGACTGAACTAAGCTGAAGCTCCTGTCACCACTTTGGAGAAGCTGGCTGCCGCCTTGGCACCTGCCAGTGGAGAGGCTGTCCTCCCAGTCTGCTTTGCCACCTAGTGGCCGCCTCTGGCTTGGCCTTCACCTGACCACGATGACTTGGAAAACTCACTTTAACTGTTGAGTATTGTAATGAATTATGATGGAAAGCAGACACTGAGCAAAGAAGGCAGTTCAAAGAGAAACCCCAAACAAACCCTTTCGATGCATGCTGGACTCTGAATATGGAAGAAGCACCAATAATTGGTCTTGGAATAAAACACAGTTGCAAACTGCAAAGAGATTTGGGGATGTTTCCCTGGGGACTTCATGATTAAAATAGAAATAATAGAGGTAGAGTAAATTTAGACTTTCATAAAAAAATAACTTACACATTTTCAATTAGTTCAGGAGGTTCAGAAATTGAGAAGCCCCCATTCTTTCTTCAGGATGAGTGCTGCCAGGATGGCTCGAAGGAAATAAAATGAGTTTGTCTCCTTGGAATTCATCACCAACAAAAAGTTCTAGTTTAGATTGGCCTTTAAGTTTCTCTAACCACTTTCGCATGTACTTTCACATCGAATATTTACGCACAATTTTAAATTTTAAAATACCAGAAAAATTTATTCCATAACTAGTGGAAAGGGAGTAATTTCTCATAACTAATCTTCATTTTTTCTTAGCATTCTCAAATTGTTTCTTCACATTCTGTTTCACTTTCTCATTTTATTGTTTAAATAATTTCTTAAATTTTATTTTATTAATAGTTTCAAGCATTCAGTACATTGGTTAGACATTTATGTAGTTTATAAAACAATCCCCCTAATTGTTCTTTCTTTCCTCTGGCTTTCTCTTTAGCCAATACATGACTGCTGACTGCATTCCCTATGCCGTGCTCCCTGTTCCTGTAACCATCTATTGACTACTAATTTGTACTTCCTTAACCCTTCATCCCATAATCCCAGCCCTCTACCCTCTTTCCCTCTGGTCATCCCCAGATTGTCCTCTATAGCTGTGAGTCTGTTTTTGATTAGTTTGTTCTTTTTTGTTTCCTAGATTTCACAAATAAGTAAACCCATATAGTATTTATTTTTCTCTGTCTGACTTATTTCACTCAGTGTGATAACCTCTAGATCCATACATGTTGTTGCAAATGGCAGGATTTCATTTTTTAATGGTTGAGTAATATTCCATTGTATATATGAACTATAACTCACTTTCTCATTTTAAGTATTAATAAAAAATGTCAAACTACTCACTAGCTGTTTTCAGACATCGGCAACCATGACCCCCAGCACAAAACACATTTTACACCATGACCATGTATGTGGGGGGGTGTGCGTGTATCTTAAAGTTTTATGACACAGTACATACTGTCATTATGTGAAATGTGTTCTGATACATCCCATTCAATTCTACTTCTTTTCTTTTTTATTCTCATGTTGGCCCAGTAACTGGCTCCTGACTTACATTTTGAAAGTCTTAGTGAATCGGTTCCGTACATGCTTCTAAATGTAATGTAGTGAAAATGGTCTGGGAAAATATACACTTGAAGATGAAATCAAGAAACAGCACCTAAATGTACACACATACACACAAATACAGGGTAGCCAACCCACGTGGAAGGGGAGGGCTGTCCTCCCAGAATCCAGGAATGCTCTTGAGGGCTCTTGTGTCACCCAGCAGTAGTCATGTTTTGTTGTGTACCCCTCGCATGAGGTGTGGAGCCTGCAGCACTTCAGTAGCACCGCCCCGAATGTTTTACCAACCCCCACAGGCCTCAGCTCCACCTGACATGGCGGGCACCTGCTCTAGATCCCAGAGAGGAACTAGAGGAAGACCCCTTCCCCCATTCTGTTCCTACCTGCACCCCGTTTTCCCTTCTGCAGGCTGCATTCTTCCTGGGATTACCTATAAAGTGCTAAGGTCAAAGGACTTACAGGAACGTCTGTTCCCACCACCTGTTTCTTCCTGAGTGTTAAGAAAAAGTCTCCCCTTAGGCCTCTGCACAAACATACGTTGATTCAGTGCCTATAGGCTATAAACTCCCTGGACTCAAAATATACTAACTCTGCAGCATACGGCTTTTGAGTCAGGATGAGGAAAAGAGCATTGAGCATAGAAATGATATCCTCTTCTCAGAAAAAGCACCTTAAACAGAAGTGTTTAACCCAAGTTTGTCATTGTTCCATTTGAGGCTCACCTAGAACCCCCGATTTTTAGGAAGTTATATATTATTTATGCAACTATAGCTAAACCTGAAGAAAGACATTAGGTGGCTTTCATGTCTAATAAGCATCATTAGATGTTTTTATTAAAGGCCTGTGATCTCTGATGTCACAGTGTGCACCAATGGGAACTCGACTGTTGAGCCTCCTGAGTGTGAGGATCCTTTAAATGACATGAATCTGGCGCAGGGCCCAGGAGCCTAAGTGAAAGTATGGGGATGAAAGGATCTTGTTTTCTGGCCACGTAGGGACCCTCTCTTGCTCGATAAAGCTGGATACGACCTTTCTTGAGTACATCGAGGAGCACCAGAAATGCATCTCCCCTGAGCTGTGACGAGAAGACAGTGGGCTCTGCAGAGGCAGCGATGTCCCCTCTGAAGAACGAAGGGAGAAGGAAGGCCCCTGCGTCAGTGGGCAGCGCAAATCCAAGACCAACAGGAGAACTCGGATCGACTGCGTGTCAGATGATGTATTAGGATTTACATATAAAGTGTATATAATCTTTTCAATCCATCAATATTCAGATGAACGAGATAAGGGATTTTGTTTCGTATAACAACTTAAATCTGCATTTTCAGGCCTCATTCCGCATAACAAGTTACCACAAACTTAGCGGCTTACAACAACACCCATTTTATTCTTACTGTTCTGGGTGGTAGCTTTGTTCCCTCCAGGCTCTGAAACAGCTGCAATAAAGGTGTCAACCTGACTGAGTTCCCTCCGGAGGCAACACCGAGGAAGAATCCACTTCCAAGTGCACGTAGGTTGTCTAAGCTTCTGCCGTAGTGACCCAGTAAACAAAGCAGTTGTCACTTCTGGGCACCAGCCAGGAAGGCCGTGAGGCACAGATATCTTCTAATCTTGCATCATCAATATTACCAGACTCATTTTTTTCTCTGACCCTCTCATCATTTAGAACCAACATCGTGGTGGAGGTCAAGATTCCAAGCCCTTCTCTGTGGCCATCACCACTACCTTCTCTGTTTAACTCTTCCCCGCATCCCTCTGGCTTGGGAAACTCATTTTTTTCTCAATAGGAACATTACAGATTAAGCTAAAGTCCTCTTATCCACCGCTCTCAGTCTTAATCATCTTCCCCGTCTAAGACGTAACTGCTAATATCTAATTTGCACACTTTCTACCCTTTTATGATCACTTTAAATACACAAATATTTACATAAGATATACACTATCGTTATATAAGTTTTATTGTTACCTAAGTCAAATCATGTTTATTCATCACCCCACAACTTGCTTTTCTTAACGATGTATTTTTAGAACTTTCCATGTTAATACATATATAAGTTGATTACTTTTGTCTACTGTAGTAGTCCCCTTTATGTCCCCATATTTTTTATTTCCCCTTCCCAAACCGATGGTCTTTCAGTTTTCTTCATTTTTGTCATGGCAACAGGTGCTTCTGCAAACCTCCTTATGCCTCTCTCCTTGTGTACATACGTATGTAAGAGTCTCTAAAGGACAGACACCCAGAGATTAAATTGCTGACTCATGGTGTAACTGATGCTGCTAAATCACATTTTTGTAGTATTTGAATCAATTTATTTAGTCTCAGTGAGACGAGGGTGGGTCTTTTTTATTTGCCTAATGTTTAGGCCAGTATACCATTCCTCCTTGATCAAAGACTTATCTCTAAAGCTGTGTCTCCCAGAGAATATAAAGTCTACTTTGAAAAGCAAAAATTGATCATGGTCTGATTTCTTTTTCCCTGCATTTCTGCAGTAATAACCCAACCCTGAGTACACAAGAATTGGAATTGGTGGCAGGGAGGCAGTACATCAATTAATATTTCAAAGTATTAGCCACCACACTGCCATGTTTCTTACCATCTCTGTAACCCACAGAGAGTAGATGGTGGTGTTCCGGTTTGCTTGCTTGCTTGCTTGTTTGTTTTTACTATGATAGGGACACAATATGAGATCTACCTTCCTAACAGCATTTTGAGTGTACACTACAGTATTGTTATGCAGCACTTACTAATCTGGCATGACTCTATGTCCATCGAATAGTGGCTCCTCGTTTCCCACTCCTCCTCCCACCCCTCACCCCCCGGCAACCACCAATCTACTCTCTGCTTCTATGCATTCTATTTTAGATACCACATGTAAGTGAGTAATTTGTCTTGTGGTTTCACTTGCATAATGTCCTCAAGGTTCATCCATGTTGTCACATATCATAGGATTTCCTTCTCTTTTGTAAGGCTGAATATTATTCAACTGTATATACATACCGTATTTTCTTTATCCATTTATCTAGAGATTGATAAATATCCATAGATATTTAGTTTGTTTTCATATTTTAGCTATTGTGAATAGTGCTGGAATGATCATGGAAGTGTTACTATTTCTTCAAGATGCTGGCTTCACTTCTTTTAGATAAATACCCAACAGTGGGATTGCTGGGTCATATGATGGCTTTGTGATTTATTTTTTGAGGAGCTTATAGTTTTTTGCATAGTGGCTGCACCATTTTGTCTTCTCATTAACACTGTACAAGGATTCCAGTTTCTCCACATCTTCACCAACATTTGTTGTCTTTTTTTTTTTTTTTTGACAATAGCCATTTTAATAGGTGTGAGCTGATATCTCATTTTGGTTTTGATTTGCATTGCCCTGATGATTAGTGATGTCGAGCAACTTTTCATGTGCCTGTAGGTCATTGGTATGTCCTCTTTAAGAAATGTCTATTCAAGTCTTTTGCTTATATTTTAATGGAGTTTTTTTTTGTTTGTTTGTTTTGTTTTGTTTTGCTATTGAGTTGTAGAAGTTTCTTATGTATTTTGGAAATTAAATCCTAATTAGATGTTTGGTTTGCAGATATTTTCTCCCATTCCGTAGATTGCCTTTTCACTCTGTTGATTGTTTTCTTTGCTGAGCAGAAGCTTTTTAGTTTGATATAGTCCCACATATCTATTTTTGCTTTTTTTTGCCTGTGATTTTGGTGCCACATCTATGAAATCATTGCCAAGACTGATGTCATGAAGCTTATTTTCTATGTTTTCTTCTAGGAGTTTGAAATTTCATGTCTTATCTTTTTAAGTCTTTAATTCATTTGGAATTGATTTTCATATATGGTGTAAGATAAGGGTCCAATCTCATTCTTTTGCATTTGGATATCCAGTTTTTCCAACATATTTGTTGAAGAGGCCATCCTTTTCCCATTATGTATTCTTGGAACCCCTGTCAGAGATCAATTCACCACACGGATTTATTTCAGGCTCTCTGTTCAGTTACACTGGTACATAGGTCTATCTTTAGGCCAGTGCCATACTCTTTTAATTACCCTAGCTTTGTAATATGTTTTGAAATCAGGGGATGTGATACCTCTAGCTTTATTTTTCTTTCTAAAGATTGTTTTGGCTACTTGGAGTTCTTTGTGGTTCCATATAGCTAATATAGTTTTATGGATGAAGAAATGTGGTCTCAAAGAAGTCAGGCAATTTGCCATGTTTATACTCCTTTTCTGCCAACCCAGAAATCAAACCCAGATCATCCAGATTCTAAAGCCTATGGTTTCTCAACTGTGTTTTGCTGCTTTCCAATGAAAAGTTATTACTGATGATAAGATCATCACATTTATTAATAGAAGTAATATTAATGTATTTCATTGTATCGTAGCGTCAGATGAATACCCATGACTTCCTGGACATTTCTCCCTCATAGCTATGTCATAATGGGTTTTTGTAATGTATTGTGCTCATAATTTCCACTTCTTATCCAGAAAGCATTCTTTTCCTCAATGGCATGTTCATCTACTAGATTTCTGTTCTTTTTGTTGTTGTTTTCACGTACGAAGATATTAAAAGAAAACTTGAGTGTAGTCATCTGAAGTGAACGAATGGATATTAACTATTAAGTTATAAATTATTGTCCTTTGGATGTTGTATAAGATGGATGAGCGAGTAACTACAGGCTATTCTCCTTTAACGGTTCTTTTGTAACATTATTTTTTTTGCTCAATTTATAATGTATACCCATTGTATGATGGACAGAGATTAGAACATGTTAAAAATAAGAAAAAGCGCATACCAAAACTTTCAAGGTTTATTATTGAATTAATGTTGAATTATAAGAAAAACAATGGCCATTGGTAGATATGCCAACATATTCAGGTCAAATATCACCTGCTTGACGGTTTGTTACTCAAAGGTTTTCTAATAATTAGTCAGAAAGCCCCTAGACACTAAGTATGTCAGAATGAATGCAATCTAGAGAGCTAGTCCAATCTGGAGGTGTATTTCCTCAGTTCCGGTTTCTTTTATATTCTGTCTTCCAACAAAGCATGATTGGACTGGAATATGACTTATGATGCTCTTAAGATTCACAGGATGAAATGAACTAAAGAGAAGAATCGGTCTTTGTCATATTTCCAAAATTCTTACTTGCATTCTTCACTAAGATTAGTCAACTGGTCAACTGAGCAAATTAAGTTGCTATTGAATTTGCACAAGCATGATGTGATTATCAGCAGGGAGCAATTTCACATTGCCTAAAAATCATTGTGCTTTTTAAAATGATTTATTCATGTTCCTACCTGATCTAGCGGGTCAGAGCAGAGTCCTGACACTGAATTCAGGCACTATCATAACGACTTAAGGCTAGTAGTGATTCAATGAGAAGTGTGAATGTCAATGATGACAGTTCTGTTAATCAGGACCCTTTCAGCTGCATGTGAAAATAACAAGTCTCAGGAAGCCTGGCAACAAAGGAAACAATTAGCCCACGTAACTGGCAAGATCAGAAGGAGGAGCTGACTTCAGAAGTGGCTAGATCCAGGTTTGAGAGGACATCATGCTCATCTGTCTCTATTCCCCACATTTGCCCCCATCTCTATGTTTACTTGCCTCTCAGATTTTCCATGTGAATATAAATAGGTCACTGACACCTAAGAATCCCTTTCTTTCCAGCATCCATATCAGCTCCCCAAATTTACTCTTACTGCTCCTATTTGAGCATTCTTCAGGCCCATTGCTGAAGTAGAGAAGTCAGGACCATGTGATTGATGCCCATCCACGAGTACATACTATGGATGGCAGGCCATTTCCAAAAGAATGGCTAATGGTAAAACAAATAACAGACATTCATAATGCACAATGTTGACAAGAAGAAAAAAAGATAAAAGAAGACAGATGTGTCATCAGCACAAAATAAAGCACTGGCTTTATTGGCCATTATATTTATGTATAATAAAATCAGCATGGTATAAGTAATGGAAATAAGTCTGCAAAACATGATAGATTCAATGAAACACGAGAGCAGAGACTTACAAAATGTTTCAGGAATTATAAAATGTGTTGTAGAAGGTTATATGAGGTTCAGAGCACATCGGGGGCTGGGATGGGGAGAGAGAGTAGGAGGAAGGGAGGAATGTAAGATGGTCTGTAGTAAAACCCAAATAGTAGACGGTTTCAGGAAACTTAGCTACAATGTCCAGGAAACTCCGAAGTTAAAGATGTTGGGAATACAAAAGCTTTTCAGAGCATTTAGAAAATTATCAAGGGTCTGGTGCAGGAAAAAGAGAAGCATGTGATAAACATTCTGTACTGTCATTTATTATTGTACTGAATTGAGTTCTGAGAATCCTGACAGACAAGCAAAGTGAGATCATTGTTCAATTAAAAAAATAATAAAATAATAATAGCAGACATACACTTATGTTGCACATACTACGTGCCAGGCTCTGGTCTAAATACTTTATATATTAAAACATTTTGATGAGAAACAGTTTTTTTGACCACTTACTATTGAATTCTAAGTTGAAATTATCAAGAATTTATTCCATTATGTAGTATGTTTTGTTTCTATTTTTTCCATGAGGAAACTGGAACTCAAGAGGTTAAATAATACCCAATATTTCACTCTCAGGAAGTGGTCGAACCAAGTGGATCCATGGAGAAATTAAGTAACTTACCCAAGGCCATCTAGTGAGGAAGAGGACGAGCAGAGACCAAACCCTGAGGAGTGTGGCCCCAGGGTCCCTACTGCCCTCCCTGCCTTTGATGACACTTCATTATTTCAGCTTAAGCCACAGTTTCATAATAAAATCATTATAATGGAAAGATTTCATAATAAAATATATTATAATGTATTTCTGCTATACCCTAAGGTTATTCCAAAATGTTCTGTGTGAATCTGACTGCAGTCCTTTGAGAGGTGCTCTGATATGCAATATCTAAAACCTCGATTCAGAACTCTGGCCATATGCATGTGCATACATATTTGCATGTAAAAGTTTAGAGTTGAACATTTTTTTAACCAAGAGCCTAAACTCAAAGTAAGTGTCTTCAATAGATTTTTGCTACAATGATCAAACATCGAATTCATCCTTTGTGAGGACTGATTTGCTGAATAAAGCCCACAGTGATTGACAGTGTGAGGCTTTCTGGACCAGTTGTATCTTGGAAGTACAACCATGGAGGTTCCCAGAGGATGGAATAGGACTTAGCCAAGACTTTCCATGACAGCCTGAGGGTCTTACTGGTGATGCATTAGTTGTAATGATTCTTAGTTATTTATATATTTGGTAACAAGTGTTTGAAAGAACTAATTGCAGTTTTATAACTAATTATATGCAAATGTGTGTGGTGTTAAAATATTTTTTTATCACTGAAGATATCTATGTACTAGGGGACTTACAGTCAAGATGGTAAAGTAAGTAGAAACTGTGCTTGCTTCCTCTCATGACTACACCAAAATTACAACTAAATCATGGAACAAAACCCTTAGAGAACCATCTGAAGACTAGCTGAACAGAAGAACAACTAAGGGTATAAAGAAGAAGGGACAATGAGACTGATAGGAAGGCCTGAGACATGGAACAGGCAGGTCCCTCACCCACAGTGCATCAGTTAAGAATCAGGAGAGATAATTCAGCTGCCAATGTTCTCCCTGAGGAGTGAGAGTGTCAGGCCCACATGTGGCTCTGCAGTCTTGTGCACCAGTGCCGAGAAGAGTTCCAAAATATCTGGCTGCGAAAAACAATGAGGATCATGTTCAAGTAACACAGAAGGAAGCTGGAGACCTGGATTCTGCATGCCTTAAAGGGCCCTCAGATAGACTCACTTGCTTTGGGCTCCAGCACAGAGGCAACAGCTTGAAAAATGCCAGGAGTACACTGGGAGGAACTGAATTGACTAGCTTTAGGGCAAGGGCTGGAGGCGCAAATCTCTCTAGGAAAGAAGCGCTGTCAGGCATTATTGCTCCTTTGTTGAGTCCTCAGTCCACTCAGCCAGCAAGCACAAGCAGGCACCAAATCAGATCTCTCCATTAACCTAGCTAACTCCATTTGCCCTGCTCTGGTGATTTTCGCTGACTCAGTTTCATCCAACACGTACACCAGCCTTGAGCTGCATCCAGTGGCTTTTTCACACAAGCAGTCTGCCTCAGCTTGTGTGCACTTGCCTAAAATCTCTCAAAGGCTCAAAATCCCCATACAAGAAGCAGCTGACCTCAGCATGCCCTATACCTCTTGCTAAGTGTCCCCAATCCCAGTACAAGTGGCAACTGGTCTCAACTTGCACTGTAGCTCCCATCAGTGGCCTCAGGCCTGGCATAAGCTGCGGACAATGTTGGCTTGGAACATAACATCAACTAAGTGGCCACCAACCTGTCAGCTCAAATTGTCGTGCCCACGAAAAGGTCCCAGGCCCAGCACTACTGGCAGCAGGTCTCAGATCACAACACATCCTCTCCCGAGTGCCTCCAAGCCCAGCACAAAAGACACTCACCCACATATCACTTTCTAGCTTCCAGTAGGTGGCCCAAAGCTGGGCACCAATGGTGGCCGACTTTGGCCTGCACCAGAGCCCCTCCCAAGAGGCCCCAGAATCAAAACACCCAATGGCCAGCTTCAGACCACAACAGAGCACCATCCAGCCAGCTCCACAAATGATGCACCAGAAGGGCCGACTAGGCTGGCATCAGAGCCCTATAAAAGTGACTCCCATTCTGTGGGGTCAGCCCCCACACAACAGCTCATCCATTGTAATCATGACTAGCCCTCATGACCAGTTAGCCTAAGGGTCAACCCTATCCACTGATATGACAACAGCAATCAAGGCTCAACTACAACAGGAGGGCACACACAAACCACACAAGGGACACTTGGAGCACCTGGCTCAGGTGATCAGGGAGACTGTGTTACTGGGCCCCACAGGACACCTACTACATAAGGCCACCAAGTCTGGGAAACATAGCAGATCTACCTAATACATAGAAAGAAATGCAGGGAGTCAGCCAAAATAAGGAGTGAAATAAACATGTCACAGATGAAAGAACAGATGAAAACTCTAGAAAAAGAATTAAATGAAATGGAGACAAGCAATCAATGAAATACAGAGTTCAAAACACTGATTATAAGGATGCTCAATGAACTTAGGGGAAGAATAAATGAACTCAGTGAGAGCTTCAACGAAGAGACAAAAACTTAAAAATAATTGAAGTGAAGAATACATTAAAGGGAATCAACAGATGAAATGAAGCAGAGTATTGAATCAGCAATATGGAAGACAACACTCAGAACAACAAAAAGAAAAAAGAATTTTAAAAAGTGAAGATAGTTTAAGGGACCTCTGGGACAACATCAAATCATGTGGGTAGCAGAAGGAGAAGAGAGAGCAAAGGGTTGAAAACCTATTTGAAGAAATGATAACTGATAACTTCCTTAACCTGCTGATGGAAATAGATTTACAAATCCAGAAAGCACAGAGAGTCCAAAACAAGATGAACCCAATCATACCAAGACACATCATAATTAAAATGCAAAAGTTAAAGACAAAGAGAAATCTTAAAAGTAGTAAGATAAAAGCAGTACAATGCAGGAGAGCTCCCCTAGGATTGTCAGCTGATTTCTCAACAGAAGCTTTGCGGGCCAAAAGGGATTGGCACAAAATAGTCAAAGTGATGAAAAGCAAAGACCTACAACCAAGATTACCCAGCAAGGCTATAATTTAGAATTGAAAGAGAGGTGAAGAATTTCCCAAACAAGAAAAGACAGAAAGAGTTCATCACCACTAAACCATTATTTCAAGACATGTTAAAGACATTTCTTTAATTACAAAATGAAAAATAAGAAATATAAATAAGAAAATTAGTGTAGAAAAACAATTCTCGCTGACAAAGCCAGCAAAAGCAGTGGCTCAATCAACTAGTACAAAGGTTAAAAGGCAAAAAAAGGAAGATCATGTGTAATTATAACAATAAATTAAGGGATACACACAAACATACACACACAAAAGAAACAGAACATAATGACATAAACATAAATATGGAGGAAGTGAGTAATACTAGTAGTGATTTTAGAATGTGTTTAAACTTAAACAACCATCAGCTTAAAATAGACTGTTATAAATATAGTTTGGTATATAGGAAGCACATGGTAACCACAAGCCAAAAATCAACAAGAGCTATACAAGAAATAAAAAGAAAGGAATCCAAACACAACACTATAGAAAGTTATCAACACACAAGAAAAGAAAGCAAGAGAATAAGGAAAAAACAGAGGACTGCAAAACAATCAGAAAACAATAAGATGACAATAACTGAAAACCTATAAATAATTACTTTAAATATAAATGGACTAAATGCTCCAATCAGAAGACACAGGATGGCCGAATAGATTAAGAAAACAAGAACTGTACATATGCTGCCTACAAGAGACTCACTTCAGATCGAAAGATAAGCACAGACTGAAAGTAAATGGATAGAAAAGGATATTTCATGCAAATGGAACTGAAAAAAAAACAGTAGCAATACTTATATCAAAGAAAAATAACCTTTCAAACAAGGGCTGTGACCAGAGAAAAAGGGGACTTTCATAATTATAAAGGAATCGATCCGACAAGAGGATCCAACTCTTGTAAACATTCATGCACCCAAAGTAGGAGCACCTAAATATCTAAAGTAAATTTTGACAGACATAAAAAGGGGAAATCAGTAGTACTACAATAACGATAGGGGCTTTCTCACCCCATTGACATCAATGGATAAATCATCTAGATGGCAAATCAACAAGGAAACAGTGAATTTAAATGATACTTTAGACCAGTGACTTAATATTTTTAGGACATTTCACCCCAAAGCAGCAGAATATTAATTTTTTCAAGCACACGTAGAATATTTTCCAGAGTAGACCACATATTAGGCCATTAAAACAGAAACAGAATAGAGTGCCAGAAATAAACCCATACCTGTATAGTAAATTAATATGACAAAGGAGGCAAGAATATACAGTGGGGTAAATACAGTCTATTCAATAAATGGACAGATATATGCAAAAAATAAAACTAGACCACTTTTTTATACTATATGTAAGAGAAAACTCAAAATGGATTAAAGACTTAAATGTAAGACCCAAGGAGATAAAACTCCTAGAAGAAAACAAAGGCAGTAAACTCTTTGACATTGCTCTTAGAAATATTTTTTCTACTATATCTCCTCAGGCAAGGGAAACAAAAATAAGTAAATAAACATATAGGACTGCATCAAACTAAAAAGGTTTTGCACGGCAAAAGAAAACATCAATGAAACAAAAAACACCCTAGAGAAAAGATTTGCTAGTAATATATCTGATAATGGGTTGATATCCAAAATTTATAAAGAATTCATACAACTTAACACCAAAAAATAAACAAATTAAAAAATGAGTAGAGGACCTGAATAGGCATTTTCCCAAAAAGGACAGCTGGCCATTAGGCATATGAAACAATGCTCAATGTCACCAAACATCAGAGAAGTACGAATTAAAACCACAATGAGATGTGACCTCACACCTGTCAGAATGGCTATCATCAATAAATCAACAATGAAGAGGATGTGGAGAAAAGGGAACTCTCATGCACTGCTGGTGGGATTGCAAACTGATGCAGCCACTATAGAAAACAGTATGGAGATTCCTCAAAAAATCAAAAATAGAACTACTTTATGACCCAGCAATTCCACTTCTGGGTTTTATCCAAAGAAATCCAAAACACTGATTTGAAAAGATATGTTCTATGTTCATTGCAGCATTATTTACAATAGCCAAGATATGGAAGTAACATAAGTGTCCATCAGTATATAATTGGATAAAGAAGTTGTACATATATACAATGGAATATTACTTGACCATAAAAAAGAATGAAATCTTACCTTTTGCAACAACATGGATGGATCTAGGCAGCGATCCCCAAACTTTTTGACGCCAGGGAACGGTGCTCCTATGAGAATCTAATGCCTGAGGTTCTGAGGTGTTGCTGAGGTGGTGATGCCAGCGCTGGGGTGCAGCTACAAATCCAGATGAAGCTTCACTTGCTCGCCCACCTCTCACCTCCTGCTGTGCAGCCTGGTTCCTAAGAGGCCATGGACCGGTACCGGTCCACAGTCCGGGGTTTTGATATTCTTCATTCCAATGAGGCTTAAATAGATGTGTTGCCTTAAAGTCACTTATGTTTGAAGCCTGGGATAGGTACATGCCCACATGATTAAGATGCAAATGAATAAAGTAGCCTGATGATAAAACTATGCTGGCTAAGTATCATATAAGCATCTAATATTTTCTCCTTTCTCTTTAAAATAAGAGAGGAAAGGAAGATTTTGTCTGATAGCAGCATTATGTGGACGTATATGTGGGATATATTTAGAAATGTGGAAAATGGAGGGCAGGGGGAAAGCACAATGTTCAGTGCATGCCATTAGCTAATCGTGCTACCTTGAATAAATCAGTCTCTGCCTGTCCTAAATTCCTCACCTTCGAAATAAGAGAATGAATTTTATGTTTTGGCCTTTCTGAGAAGCAGAACCTTATACTAGGGCTTCTATGTTTTTTAAAGTATACAATGCAAAGAATAAGGCAAATGAAGGCAGAAATTTTCATAACTCCATCTTTTCTCTTTTCTCCCCAGACTATGTCAGAGAGTCACAATGACCTTGCACAACAACGACACACGCTCGCCTTTCTTCCTGAACATCAGCAGTTCCTGGATGCATGGCTCCTCAGATACAGGGCCGCCCCCAGGAATTATCACTCATTTTGGCAGCTACAACATTTCTCAAACAGCTGGGGATTTCTCTTCTCCAAACGACACCACCAGTGATCCTCTGGGAGGTCATACCCTCTGGCAAGTGGTCTTTATTGCGTTCTTAACCGGCATCCTGGCTCTGGTGACCATCATCGGCAACGTCCTAGTGATAGTGGCATTTAAGGTCAACAAGCAACTGAAGACAGTCAATAACTACTTCCTCCTAAGCCTAGCCTGTGCGGATCTGATTATTGGGGTCATTTCAATGAATCTGTTTACTACTTACATTATCATGAACCGATGGGCTTTAGGAAACTTGGCCTGTGACCTCTGGCTTTCCATTGACTATGTGGCTAGCAATGCCTCAGTCATGAATCTTCTGGTAATTAGCTTTGACAGGTACTTTTCCATCACAAGGCCACTCACGTACCGGGCCAAACGAACAACAAAAAGAGCTGGTGTGATGATAGGCCTGGCTTGGGTCATCTCCTTTGTCCTTTGGGCTCCTGCCATCTTGTTCTGGCAATACTTTGTTGGGAAGAGAACTGTGCCCCAAGGGGAGTGTTTCATCCAGTTCCTCAGCGAGCCCACCATCACCTTTGGCACGGCCATTGCTGCCTTTTATATGCCTGTCACCATTATGACTATTTTATACTGGAGGATCTATAAGGAAACTGAGAAACGTACCAAAGAGCTTGCTGGGCTACAAGCCTCTGGGACAGAAGCAGAGGCAGAAAACTTTGTCCACCCTACAGGCAGTTCTCGAAGCTGCAGCAGCTATGAGCTTCAACAGCAAAGCTTGAAACGCTCTACCAGGAGGAAGTATGGCCGCTGCCACTTCTGGTTCACAGCAAGGAACTGGAAGCCCAGTACTGAGCAGGTGGACCAAGACCAAAGCAGCAGTGACAGCTGGAATAACAACGATGCTGCCGCTTCCCTGGAAAACTCTGCATCCTCTGACGAGGAGGACATAGGCTCAGAGACAAGAGCTATCTACTCCATTGTGCTCAAGCTTCCAGGTCACAGCACCATCCTCAACTCCACCAAGTTACCCTCATCAGACAACCTGCAGGTCCCCAACGAGGAGCTGGGGACAATGGACTTAGAGAGGAAAGCCAGTAAGCTGCAGGCCCAGGAGAGCATGGATGATGGAGGCAGTTTTCAAAAAAGCTTCTCCAAGCTTCCCATCCAGTTAGAGTCAGCAGTGGACACAGCCAAAACCTCTGATGTCACCTCCTCAGTGGGTAAGACCATGGCCACTCTACCTCTGTCCTTCAAGGAAGCCACTCTGGCCAAAAGGTTTGCTCTGAAGACCAGAAGTCAGATCACTAAGCGGAAGCGGATGTCACTCATCAAGGAGAAGAAGGCAGCCCAGACCCTCAGTGCCATCCTGCTCGCCTTCATCATCACCTGGACCCCCTACAACATCATGGTCCTGGTGAACACCTTCTGTGACAGCTGTATACCCAAAACCTATTGGAATCTGGGCTACTGGCTGTGCTACATCAACAGCACCGTGAACCCCGTGTGCTATGCCCTGTGCAACAAAACATTCAGAACCACTTTCAAGATGCTGCTACTGTGCCAGTGTGACAAAAGGAAGAGACGCAAGCAGCAGTACCAGCAAAGACAGTCAGTGATTTTTCACAAGCGTGTGCCGGAGCAGGCCTTGTAGAATGAGGTTTTGTCAATAGCAGTGACCAAATGCACACATCAACCCACAAACCTTAGGAGGGGGATAAGGCGAGGGTAGAGTGATTTCTGGTGATGATAAAAAATGTTTTTTATCGCCCAGATGTGAAAGAAGCTGCCTGTTTACTGACCCATTGGATAAACCCATTTTAATACAAAAAGTCAAATGCCAATTCAGCACAAAAAAAGCATGTTACTGAATATAAGGAAATTTATTCTGAAGTACACTTTAAGTGTTTTTTTCTTAAAGAGGAAAAAGAGTTGTTTCATAGCAATTATACACCTAAATTGATCTGCTTGGTTCTTTTCGTTCCCATTAGTTCTGGAATCTTAGCTAAGCTAAACTAGCTGGCCCAGTTGCCACGTTCTTTACAAGAACCCCGAAAGTGTTGATACAGATCCCTCGTGGAGCACGTCAGGCTAGTGAATCCAGGGTTCTAAATCTACTTCATAGATTGCTAAGCGGGATCTTCTTGTCCAAGTAGGGCTTTTTGTCTTCTCTTTGGTGTATCGCTAAACTCTATTTGTGGACTTGATTATTGATTCCTGCAAAGTACTGTTTCATGCAGTTCAAGTTTCTTACAAATAAAAATATATAAGTGTGTGTGTGTATATGTGTGTGTGTGTGAACACACACACAGTGTATATAATATAATGGGAATCACTGAACTGGCAAATTATTCCTGCAATATATGATTTCAGTACTTCAGTAACTGAATTCTTGAGCATCCTAACACAACATAAAAGTGAAATAAATGCGGTGAAATGTTTAGAAAACCAGGGCTATTTTACGCAAACCACCCTGCAGACCGTGCAGCAGAGAGCAGCCAGGACTTCCTGGCAGGTCTGAGCAGGTCACAGCCTTGTGATTCATGTCAAGTACCATGGCTTGACCAGACTCAGTGTCATCTGTCTCCTTGTTGATACCCTCAACCAAGCTAAATCAAATCGGGCCCCTCTGAACTCAAAAAATGAACCACAGCCACATGCTTGAATTTAATCGTCCATATCTGAGTGTTTCCCAGCAAAATTTCTGCTATCTAAACTGCTTACAATTCAATAATAGTGTCGCATTTGAATGTCATACACAGCGATATTTATGGCAAAGCAAAAAGACATTGTGGGGGGCTGATGGAGAATACGGTATGCAATGTCTTGCTTCCTGGTATCTTGTAAATGAAACGCTACACCTTTGTTACTTAGCCATTGCCAGTGCTTTCTGGTCTTTAAGATCTTGTGACCCTCGCCCAGTAATAGGTGGGGCTTAGGAAGTCACATATCCTCTAAAGAAAAAATTACACTTTGAAAAGTAATGCTTCACATTTATTTCCTTCCATTTTGAAACAATGATTTTTTAAATTCTCTTTTGAATTGACCAAAATGCAAAATGTTCTGTTGGGGGATAGGAAGGATTCTACTGTTGCTGTCATTTTTGTTGCTACTGTAATTGTTGGGGTTCTTTCTTTTCCTTTTGCTGGGGCATGTAGGGAAAGGGAGGGTAGGGTGGTGGGGCAAGGGGTCGGGGCTGAGGAGAAACCTCACCTTTGTACAGGGCTTCCGTGATGACCGGAGCCAGGGTAGAAGCTGCTTTGGTGTTCTGTGTGAGCTGGTGTTTACAGGCAACTTTGACAACAGTGGAAGTATACTCAGTGGTGTCTGTGTTTCTGAACTATTTAATTGCGTGTTATGTTTATATGAAGAAATATTTATGCATACTTCATCAAGTATCTATTTAATGTTGATAAATATTACTCTTCAATCTTCAGCTGTGGTACCTTGAAAGTGATTTTTTAAGGTCCACCTGCGCAACGAGTAGGGTATATTGAGGTTTCATGTGGCTAAGAGAAGAAAAACATCATTCTGTTGGTATCAGCAAGACCTAACTCTTTCTAGGTTAAAAAAAAAAAAGTCAGCTTTAATTTCAACATAAATGTTTAAAACCACTTTTTAGTTAAACCCGATGAGAATTAAACAAAACACCCTCCACCGTTGTGTGAAATACATGACAAGAGAAAAAAAGCAAATCAGTGTAATTGAAGGCATTCTTTCTGGCCCATGTTCAACCAAAGAATAAGAAAAAACAGAGACTATTTCTAACATGTATAAGCAAACTACAGAATGTTGTTTATCCACCTGTGAAACGTCTAATGATCAACTGCATCTATACTTAATTACTCGAGTTGGCCTGACATTAATAAATATGTGAGTGCTGATTCAAGTCTCCCCGTACTTCAGTAATTCCATATTTTTGAAACTCTGAACCTGCATCCCCATCAAAGGGCTGTTTCTTGTATTAAAAACAAAACAAAACAAAACAAAAACTAGAGAGAATTCAATTTTAGAAATAGAAAAACCCTAAGCTTTGGAAGAACTGCAAAGGTTAATAACAATTCTTCTTAAACATCATCCTTGTGCAATGCTGTTGCTGACAATGGCAAAAAAGAAACAAATCCAAGACTCTAGCTCTTCTTTTTCATTACCGGTTTAATTAGAAATTTTTTTTCAAATCTCTTATAAATGAAAGCTGCTTTAAAATACTACTGACGGTGTTTATGGAAAGGTTATGTCTAACTCTTAGGTCATTTACAGAGAAGAAAAATAAAAAAAAACCACATTATTTTGAATATGGAGAATTTAGATGTATAATCAAAGATGTAGTAAGTGTTTGTAATTGGACATAGTTGGACCTGCATTTCTCATTAGAGATAGTATCCAGCATTTACATAAGATAAAATGTCTTTATCCCCCAATGGGGAACATGCTCTTTTATTCCATATGAATCAGGTTTACAGAGCTTTCATGATTATTCACTTTAACTTAAAAAGCAAAATAATCAAACCTAAAATAAACTACACATGAACTGCCCCCAGAACACACACGCGGACACGCAGACACTTCCATTCTCCATTCCCCAGGCCTTTTAGGTGGACGAGAGAAGTGAGCTGGTTGGGCCTCTGTCCCTTGGCTTTTCTCTTCTTTCCATTATCTGCCTGTGGTCTCTCTGCTAGCTCTCCATGTTGTACTGAACATTCCTTGCCTTAAATCCAGCCCTGACTCTCTATAAATATGCCCCATTTCTGTTCACTCTTCCATGTATAATAGTTATAGACTCTGACAGAAAGAAAACAAACAAGAAAGCACAAGCATTAGAAGCTGCAGTGGCTAAAGACCCAGGAGGCAGACCAGCTTTCTCTGTCCTCCCCCCTGGGTTGCAGATGGGCAAGTTCATTGCTCTGGAGAGGATGAGAACTCTGTGTGCCGACTGTGAGAAGCAGGAGGGCAGAGCTCTGATGCAACAGTGGCTGTCAGGTCTACTTCAGAAGGGAAGAAGGAAGCCGAGACTCAGGCACAGTGGAGAAGCCTGATGTAGACTAATAGCGACAGAGCCTAGGGACCCTCTCAGGTGTCCTGTGCTTACCTGACTAGAGATGGTCCGCAGATGGGGACATAATACTGAGAAATTGGACAGTCCATCACAACAGATTCAGAGGACAATGTCACAAAGAAGCACTGAACTTAGGAGGAGGAGCCCTGAGTTCTTGCCCAATTCTGTCACCGTGTAGTTACATATCCTCTGTCATGCGCATCATTTGCCTTAAACTCCCTGGGATGTCTCCTTATGCTCAAGCTAAGCGACGACATTAAAGCTTCTCTAATTTGCCTTCTGGTCATAAACAGGTGAAAACACATGCTGATAGGTAAGTAACTACAGTGATGAATGTAAAATGGTATATCTGGTGAAAACTTGAAAATTTCTGATTTTATGCAGTCATGTATCACTTAATGATAAGGATACATTCTGAGAAATGCGTAATTAAGTGATTTCATTGTTGTGTGAACATCACAGAGAGCACTTACACAAACATGATATATAGCCTACTACACACCTAGGCTATATGGTCTAGCTTATTGCTCCCAGGCTACAAACTTGTATGGAATGTTACTGTACTGAAGCTGCAGGCAGTCATAGCACAATGGTAAGTATTTGCACTACATCTAAGCAACTCATCAGAGAAATGAAAAATACCCCTGAACCACAAATTCTTCCATGCCTTACTGGACGTTCAGCTACATCGTAATCTAACGGGAACACCATTGTGTATGCAGGCCCTCGTTGGCATCATTACGTGGCACGTGACTAAATGTCCATCAGAGCTACACACTTATCATATTTCAATACAACAAAATTTAAGGAACTCTCATGTTTTATTGGCAAACCTGGAATTGTATTGTTTACAAATACAACTCCAGCCCAGGACCATCACCTGAGGGCTGACAACCAATAGAGTCACTGGGTAGCTGATGTTCATTTTGGTTTTGCAATCTTATTTCTTATAATGGTAATGAAACTGTTTAGAATGCAACACCCAAAACAGTTATCTTTTTTCCCCAACTTAACAAACTCTACTTCTATAACCTCCTACAAAAGAGTATTTTTTCTCAAATATAATGTGCAACAAACATGGTTTGGTCAACAGTGTAAGCTCCTGCCCACTGTAGGTTCAAAGGCAATTTTACTGCTTTCCTTTATAGGCTCAAGTCATGCTCTCTTTCTTTGTGTTTTCATGACACTATATTGTAGATATTCAGCTTCTACCAGGATTAATACTGTGTGAGTAAATGCTTCATACCTAAGAGCCTGGTTTCATGCACAGTAATCCCCATGCTCTTTAGAATTGAAAAGTTCTATTTTTCATTTTAGGGCTTTTGTGTTACCGCCTGAGACAGGAGGCTCATGTTGAGATGAATGAGTAAGGTCAAACTCATAAAGTGACTATATTCAATGTAAATTTGTTTTATCGACTGGTCCAAAACAGGCAAATATTTGTGTTATTTTAATTGGACATACATTACATTCAGAGCTTCACGATCACTTGGACATGAGGAAGTGGACACCATAATGTTTTAGTAAAACGTCGGACGTGTGGTTGCTCTACTAGAACCACAAAGACTTGGCATAGAGTTCTGATGCTACCACTCTGGTAGCACTGGGACCGCTGTAACCAAGCACCTGGAGATACAAGGTGGCTCACACCTCAGTTACATTAGACATTCCACATGAAAGGTAAACAGAAGAAGATGCTATCCCATCCATTACAGAGACGTATTAATAACACTCTCTTCACCCAAATTAGAATTCAGTAATCCTTTCTTAAACTGAAAAGATAATTAAAGTTTATTATTGTTCTTTCTTTAAATCCAAAATACTTAACAACTCAGTAATTTATATACCAAACTCCAAGCTATTTTTATCCTGGATTCTGTGACTTCCTCGATAATAGAAAATGGGTCTTATTCATCCTTGGGCTGACACAATATCTGTCAAACAGTAGACATTTAAAAAATGTTTAATGTTTAATAAACTATTAATTAATATAACAAATATTTATCAAAATTATGTGCACATCAATGCCCCTTGTTGCTACTGTAGTCAGGAGTTATTGAACTGGAAAGTAACTTAAAGGGAAAATGGTTTCTTAATCTGATGGTAATCTAATAAAATATTACTAAACAACAAGGAGAGTTTAAATAGATTTGAAGTAGTAAATATAATTAAGAGTATAGAAATTAAAAAAAAAAAAAAAACTCTTTTAGCCCTAGAACTCAGAAACTTTTTACCAGATGAGTCAATTCTACCTAGTCCTTCCCGATCGTCCTAGGAAAAGAAGTGTTGGGAGAGCCTGAAGAGTACACATATATATGCTGTTTGCTTGTACAGTGAAGGTCTGTAGTTTGGCTTAAAGCATTCTTGCATGAAGTTCTGCTTGGCATGGAAGTTAGGAGAGAATTCATTCTGTTCAGCAAGCAATTCAAGAAAAGCCCTGTCTCATCTTCATTCCTCAGCCTGTACATGGGCATTTTCATCCTGTAACATGCGATACTCCAGAGAAACTTCTTTGGGGCTATGCTTAGAGATATGTCAAGGCAACATTTTGAGCAATGCCCCCCGCCCCCGCCCAACACACAAGAATTGTCTCTAAGTTTGGTGCAGGTCTGAGGGATAATTAAAATGAGCTTTCAAGTTGGTGAATCAGCACGTTGATTTTTCTTGTCAAGAAACTTTCTGAGAAATGTCTATGAAAGGTGTAGTGATGCTCACATCTTTCTAACTCCTTAGGGTGCAAAGAGAAATGGCTGTCCAAAAAGAGGTGGCTATATATTTGCTTTGTAAGCAAAAAGCATGTATCATAGTTGCATTTAAACTAGTGTCCCCATCTTTATCAAAGGCACTGAATTTTACCTATTTTTATTTTCTAGTGGCTAACACATTCTCAGTAGTCATTGTAAGTATGTCATATGACAATTTTCATTCTTTTTTCTAAAAACAAGTCAATTGTCTGTACTTTAAAATGATGCCTGCAACTTTGTGGTGATATTATCCTCTAAGTTTAGCAGTGAAATAAGGAAATAAAACTATTAATAAACTAAGAATGTGGTTTGCTTTCTTTTTAATCCAAGGTCTGTAATAGAGCAGCAGCTTTTTATTCTATAAAAGAATAGAGTACATTGTAAGTATAATTCCGAAACAGATTATCTGCATTGGTATCTCTCTTTTTTGCATACACGAGAACTTTCTTCCACCACTGACATAGCTACTGTCATAACCCAAAATACTTATAATAATCATGTGTTTAGGAGTATGTATTAGCATGTATAAAATTTATCTTTACACTTAGTCCTTATTCCAAGTGTCCATGTGAAAAAAATATTTATCTCTGGATATATATATTAAAAGAGAGTTTTCTATTTCTCTTTTTAATAGAAATGTTTATTTCTCCTACCCCCTTTTATTAGAGTTGTTATTATTTTTTGGACCCATCAGAAAAGATTTTCCTACTGAAAATAAAAATCAAGTGTCATGTTTTATTGCATTGACTTTAAAATTACTGCAAGTGTAGGTAAAAACCGAAGTTGCTGTCAGCAAGACAAGAATTTTTTTTTTAATAGCTTGCTTGGTTGCTTTATGGTTACTTTACTGTTTCTCAGCCTGTGCCATAGAAACCAAATGCTGCCAGTCAAGAGTGGAAACTTCCTGACTTTCATCTTGCAAGTAAGAGCAGGAAAGTTTTCTTAGTCTCTCTCTCTCCCTCCCCGTTTCCCACTTTCTAAGACCCTCTTTGTATCTCAACATATATCAACAGCAATTATCTCCTGTTGATTCTGATAATATTCATTCCAACAGGTACGAGGTGATATTTCAATGTGTTTTAATTTGCATTTCCCTGATAATTAGTGATGTTGAGCACATTTTCATGTAATTGTTGGCAGTTTGTATGTCTTCTTTGGGGAAAAGTCTACTTGAGTCCTTTGCCCATTTTTAAATTAGACTTTTTTTTGGTTCTTTGTTTTTGCTATTGAGTTGCATGAGTTCCTTATATGTTTTCGATATTAATGGTATATAATATAAGGTTTGCAAATATTTTCTACCATTCTGTTGGTTGCCTTTTTATAGTGTTGGTTGTTTCTTTTGCTGTGCAGAAGCTTATTAGGTTGATATAGTCCCATTTGTTGATTTTTTTCTTTGTTGATTGTATTTTTGGTGTTACATCTAAACAAAATATTTTCAAGGCAGATGCCAAGGAGTTTTTGCTATGTTTTCTTCTGGGAATTTTAAAGTTTCAGGTGGCATGTTCATTTGTTATTGATTTATTATTTTCTGCTTATTTTTATTGAACATTTTTGGCATGAAACATTATATAAATTTAAGATGTACAGCATGTTAATATAATTACATATTGTAATATGTTTGCCATCGTAGTGATATTTAGCACATCTATCACATTATTGTCTATGTTTATTATATTTTTCGTTAAATCTCTATGGATTATTTTCTACTCATTGCAAGTTTGCACCCTTAAACAATATCAACCTTATCCCCTGTGATATTGTGATTTACAAGAAATATATATTTGCTCATTCAGATGTCCACAAGTCCTGGCTCATAGCTCCCAGAACTCTTGCAATTTCCTAAGTGCTGAGAGTAAAAAAAAGTCTGTTCTGTTAATGAGGTGACTGCTGGAAAGGACCTAAGGGTGGGGCTGGTGGTTGCCAATGGAGCCACCCCTGTGATTAGAGGGTTGAAATTTTCAGTTCCACTCCAGGACCTACCAGAAGTGGTTAGAGGCTGAACATTGAATCAGTTGTCAATGGCCAATGATTTAATTATCATGCCTATGTGATGAAGCCCCTCCATAAAAACCCAAGAGGATGGGTTTAGGAGAGATTCTGGGTTGGTGGAACACATGGAGATTCAGAGACAGTGGCATGCCTAGAGAAGGCATGGAAGCTTCGTGTTCCTTCCCACATATCTTGTCCTATGCATCTCTCCCATCTGGCTGTTCCTCAGTTATATCCCTTTACTATGTACCATTCCTAGTAAATTAATCAAGCCCAGTGAAGGGGCTGTGGGAACCTCTGATTTATAGCTTGTCAGTCAGAAGTTCAGGCAACAACCTGGACTTGCAATTGGCATTCTGGATCAGAGGAGTCATTGAAACTTCCAATCTGTATCCAGTTGGTCATAAGTCCAAAGAGCCTGGGCTTCCTGCTTTTGTCCAAAATGTGTGGGAAGGGAGGGGGTGGGGGAAGTCTTCCTGGACTGAACCCATAACCTGTGGGATCTGGTGCTATCTCCAGGTAGACAGTGCTGGAAATGAGGTGACTTCTGGTACACCCTGCTGGTGTCTGAGAATTGTTCGTTGGTGTAGGAGAAACCCCACCTCTGCCTATTGGAATTATATCTGGGAACTCGACTTATCCCCCACACCCATTTTACTATCTGTGTTTTGCATTTGACTTTTTTTAGATTCCACGCATAAGTGATACTGTTATATATGCATGTATATCACATCTTTTCATCAGGTTGATGGACATTTAAGTTGCTTCCATATTTTGCCTATTGTTAGTAATGCTGCAACAAACACGAGAGTGTATATTACTTCTCACAATCCTGTTTCAGCTTCTTCAGGTATCTACTCAGAAGTAGGGTTGTTTGGTTATATGGTAGATCTATTTTTAATTTTTTAATAAAAACTCCAAATTGTTTCCCACAGTTTTTGGACCAATTTACATTCCCACTACCAGTCTTTATGAGTTCTCTTTTAACCACATCCTCACCAACATCTTTTCTCTATTGTCTTCTTGGTAATAGCTGTTCAAACAGGTGTGAAGTGTATCTCATGGTGGTTTTGATTTGCACTTCACTGATGATTAGTAATGTTGAGTATCTCAGGTGATCGAGGCCCAATTTTAATCTTTTACAAGTGAATATACACTTTTCCCAATACCATTTACTAAAGAGACTATCCTTTTTTCATTGAATGTGACTTTCTTGTAAAATACTAGTTGACTGTATATATGTGGGTTTATTTCCGGGCATTCGATTGTGTTCCATTGGTCTATGTATCTGGTTTTATGCCAGTATCATACTATTTTCATTTTATAGCTTTGATATCAGGAAATGCGATATCTCCAGCTTTGTTCTTCTTTCTCAGGATTGCTTAAACTATTTGGAGTCTTATGTGCTCTGTAAAATTTTTAGGATTTTTTTTTGCCTATGTGAAAAATACTATTGGAATTTTTATAAGGATCGCATTGAGCTGTACATGGCTTTAGATTATAGACATTTTAACAATGTTAATTGTACCATTACATGAACACAGTATATCTTTCCATTTATTTATGTCTTTCTCAATATTTTTCCATCAGCTCTTTACAGTTTTCCATTTAGAAGTATTTCAATCCCTTGGTTAAATTTATTCCTAAGTATTTTACTGTTTCTGATGTTATTATAAATGAGATTGCTTCCTTTCTTTATTTTTCAAATAGTTCTTTGTTAGTGTACAGAAATACAACTGACTTTTCTGTTTATTTTTTATCCTATAACTTTCTTGTTTGTTATATCTAAGAGTTGTTTGGTGGGATCTTTAGGATTTTCTATGTATAACATTATGTCATCTGTAAACAGAGACAATTTTACTTCTTTTCTGATTTAGATGTCTTTTATTTGTCTTTCTTGACTAATTTCTCTAGCTAGGTCTTTAAGTAGTACATTGAATAAAAGTAGTAAGAGTGTAAAACTTGTCTTTGCTCTTAGAGGATAAGCTTTCAACTTTTCACTGTTGAGTATGATAGTGGGTGTGGACCTGTCATATATGCCCTACATTTTGTTGAGGAATGTTCCACCTATACCTAAATTGTTGAGTTTTGTTTATAAAAGGGCCAGGGTCAAGGACAAGGTTAAGGGTTAGGATTAGGGTCAGGATCAGTGTTAAGGACTAGTGTTAAGTTTAGGGTCGGTTGTTAGGGTCAGGATCAGGATTAGGAGTTGGGGTAGGGTCAGCGTCAGGGCAGAAGTAGGGCCAGGGTATAGTAGGGTCAGTGTCAGGGTTTAAGGGTTAGGATGAGGGTGAAGGTCAGGGTTAGAGGATTAATGTCTTGGTTAGAAAGTCAGGGTCAGGGTTTAGAGTTTAAGGGTCAGGGTTGAGGGACTTAGGTTTATGGGTTAATGTTATTAGGTTTTAGGATTTAAGGTTAGTGTTAGCAGGTTAGGATGAAGGTTAGGGGGGTTAGGATTAGATGGTTAGAGTTAGGGTTAAGCCTCACTGACCTATTTCTCTATCTCTGTTTTTTATCTCTCCGAGGCTTCCAGAATAGACAGGACTCTCTCAGTGACACATATGAGTCAGGAGTTGAACTGGATCATTGGTTGTTGTCTGTTCCCTAGTCCTGGTCTCTGATAGTAGGAGAATGAAATATCTGTTCTGATCACTATTTCAAATCCAAATCAACCTCTGTCTAAGGTTGTTGAGGGCCTCGGAGGTCACTCAGGGTTTCCTTCCTGTCCTCCCACTGAGGAAAGTCAGTGCTGGCCCCCCTGTGCCTGGGTAGCCTCAGGTTCTAAATCAGCCTTGGCACAGGAGCACTCAGTAGACATGTGGATGTATACAGGACTGGGTGCAATGGAATGCCAGACCCCAGGTACATACTTCCTGAGGGCTGGTGGGGCCCTCCTAGGACTGGCTGGATCCTTCATTTCATCCAAGTATGCAGCAGTAGACAGTCAGATCTCAGACAGGACAGCCCTTGGCCTCTGACCATGTAGGCAGGCATCTGCAGCCTTCTCGTTCAGGCTGGCCTGGACCTATCAATCCCCTATGTCTAGCTGACATGTTGCTGGGAAATTGAATAGCTACCTGAGCAGTATAGACAGCGTCTTGGGATTTTTCAGTTCCCAACATTCATGTGGTTGAGACAAGTGCCTCCTCTCTCACAACCTCTTAGCCTGCCAAGACAGGTAATAACCACCCAGACATTAAATGTGGCCCTTGCCACAACAACCACACCACAGACTTTTGGCATTCTGGTTGTATTAAACCTTTGACATTCATACTCAGTGAGAATCATAGATATGGAAGCGACTGTGTCTTCCAACAGGCAGTGTCAAACTGAGGCCACATGCGTCCACAGCGCAGACCCCGCAGCCTCCAGAAAGCCAGCCAGCTGTGGGTTCCATGGTATGAAATAATACTTGAGCCTCCCACTGCTTCATCGAGCAAGAATTTCCTTACCACCTAGCATTTGGGTTCCACTCTTTGTAAAAGAGAGAGAAGAAATTGGAAAATGAGCCACTTTGTTCTTTGGGGATGGCTGATAAATATGGCCAGAGATGACTCCTGGGCTCCTACCTCCCCGGGACATGAATGGGTTCTGTATGCCTTCCAAGGGCACGTGGCTATTCTGAGCCAGTCTTTGAGATGTGAGGACCTGATGCCAAACTCAAGGACCTTGAGTTTACCACTAATAGCAACGTTGATTTTTTATCAAGTGGAATTGTTTCTTGCCATTCTGGGAGGACAGCAAGTGAACCGGATGGGTGGCTGAACCCCTTCTGTCCATGGGCTTTGGATTCCACAGCTGTGCAGAGGTGGTCGGCGATTTGGAATTGCTGCTCTCCCCGCCCCAGCCTCTGTTTTCACACCCGAGTCAGCACTTCAGCTTTCCTTTGGGAACTCATCCCACCTACTTCCAGTCTAAACAGCTCCAAATGGCTGAACCCACATCTACCAATCCCGTATTCCATTTTCCAAGTGCACTGATGGGTTCAAGGATGTGACCAAATGCAGGCAAGTCATTTAAAATCGTGACTGTTCATGGAATGCAAAGAAAAGAAAACTCCTTCCTGGTTGAATGGATGGTGAGTGGATGTCAGCCTGGAGTTTCTGGAGGCCCCTGATACAGTGAGAGAGATTGTGCCTGTGAAAGGGGTATCCGAAGGCGCTTAGCAGGACAGAGGATGGGAGAAAGACCAGGTCCTAGCGCAAGAGTGTGAGAATCTGGACCTGTCAGGTCCAAACTCACTCTTAAACTTGACTCTTGCAAGTATTAATGTAATTAATTAAAAAATATTATTTTATTTCAGTAAGTGTGTCCAGCTTCTTACAATCAAAAAAGTCCTAGTTGACACATCTGAATCCATAATCCCTGAGGTTTCTTCTGCACAGTGTGCTCACTGGCAGGGCAGGGCTGGTGGTGATGAACTTGCGTGAGGTCAGATCGTAGGGGAGCTGCCGAGCAGCTCATCCCCGTTCCTCCCCGGTAAACCCCAGACCGCTGGGAGGGGAACCAGCATGGGCAAAGCTCGTGGATGGCTGATTGGTCTGTTCATATCTTCTTTATTTTAGGATTCATTTTATTTATTTATTTGTTTGTTTGTTTGTTTGTTTGTTTGTTTATTTAACTAGGAAATCACCTCTAGGTTTCCAGTTCTTTGCTCTAAGTTATTTTACTTTTAATTTCTCCTTTCCAGTTTTTTTTTTTTTTTTACAATTGTTACAACTGAGCAAACATCGACACATTATTATTAGCTAAAGTCTATATTTTGGGAGAGTTTCGAACTCTAGGCTCAGTCTCAGTGTCAGCACTTCTGTCTGTTAAAGTGCTCACCAGCCACCCAGCTAGACGGGGTGGTTCTGACAGCTTGGGTAGCAGGAGACCAGACTGGGGCACAGCGATGCCCAGGGAGAGCAGGAGGGCTTGGGCCTGGTCAGGAGTCTCGGCGCTGTGCTTTATCCTCTAGGCTGGGGCAGCCGTTGGAAGTTCCTATACAGGATGAAGGACAGAGTCGTTACATCCCTAATTGGGGAAGATCAAGCTGGTCACAGTGTGAAGGACGAGAAGGGACAGGAAGCAGAGACACCACTGAGAAGACCAGTGAGAGGTGGCACTGGCCTGAGCTGTGTCTCAGGGACCGTGAGTGTGGAGGGGAACAGGGGTATGAAGACCAGAGAGGAGCTGCGGTTAGTGATGTCCTGGGGACAAAGCTGGCACAGATGCCACAGTTAGCACTTGGGAGGACTTTGGATATGTGGATACCAGTAGGAGAGCTCATTCTGCTAAAAAGGGACTATTTGATTTATCTGGCCCATAGCAGTTCCAAAACGGACTAACAGGAAGAGGAGGGTGAGTGAGCCTTGTTCACGTGTCAGGCAGGAGCTGACCTGCACCACCTCACTGAACCCTTGCAGCCACCAAGAGGGAGCCGTTATCCTCACCTGACAAGTGAGCAGGTTGAGTTTCCATATCTTTGCCTGCAGTCACACATAAGTAAGTGATGGGGCCAAGAGTCAGCTCTATGCCTATCTGGGGCTCAGATACTCCCCCATAAGGAAACTGTCACCCTAGACTCCATTCTGAGCTGCTAAGAAGTCCTTGTCAGTTGAAACCTCAGAGGAAGGGCGCATAGGAAGAAGCCGACAGTTGTTCTGGACCGAAGAACAGGTTTTAAAAGACCAGAGGACAGGCAGGGTTTAGAAATGGGGAAGTCATTGCTATAGGGACCTGTCGTTGGTTGTACCCCTGTGAAGGGGCCAGGCCACCTCCTCCTTCCCCACTTGTCCCCAACCCCTAGCTGCCTGCCCAAGTCCCACCTCAAAAACAAGCTTGGGTGAGTGGATGGCAAGCTGGAACATTAGGTTATGTGCAGATTTTCTTCAAATAGAATGACCAAGATGCAGAGCCCTAAGGCAGAGAAACACTTTGCTGCTGCCATCTAGAGTGCATCTTGGGACTAACACTAGAGTGGAGATCGCCAGGAAAAGTTGTTCTTTGCTGCCATCTAGTATGTATTTTGAGATTACGACATACCTGGAAAGGCCTTCCCTATTCTGACTCTCTCCTGTCCGCTGTTTTATTTGTTTGTTGTTCGTTTGTTCGTTTTCCTAATCAGCTCAAAACAATCTTTATACCAAAGCAGCATATTTTGAGATGACGTGTTCTGCTCCCCTTCTTTTGGATGTACCCCAATTTACTTAAGCATTCATCGACCAAAGGATATCCTAATTTCTTTATGGTTTTAGCCATTAGAACTGCTGTGCAAAATTGCATGCTAGTTTTTATTTGGAAATCATTTTTCAAAGCAGTTGCATAAACACTAGAGGCACAATTGTTGGACCCTAAGGTGAACAGTTTAGCTTTGGGAAAAACTGCCAAGCTATCTTCCAAAGTGGCTGTATATTCTACCAGTAATGAATGAGAGTGCCTGTAGTTTCTTACCCTCCAGCAATTGGTGTCATTTTATTGGAGTTTAGCAGTTCTAAAAGATATGCAATGCTGTCTCGTTATACTTTTAATTTGTAATTCCCTAATGATATATGACGTTGAGCTCATTTTTTTTCAGCTTATTTACTATCTGTTGTCGATGTAAGAAACGCCCAAACCTGTAGAAAATTTTGATGTGAGTTTATTTGAGCCAAACTTGAGTGAGGAGCAAGACTTCAAATGTTCCAGAGAATATCGGTTTTGCGGTTTCTTTTACTCATTTGGAATCAATGAGATGACGTAAAGATGATTACATGAAGCTTTGCAGAAAACAAGGCCAGAATTGGATTACAAAGCTGTAAAGATTATGTGCTCTCTCGCACTTTTGAAAGACAGGTCCCAAAAGAGGCTTTGCAAAGGTGTGTGAACCTGGATGCAAAGAAACAATGAGCAGGGCTGGCGTGAGGCAAAGGCGAGACTTTTACTGAAGAAGTGAAATGCCTGGAAGGTGACCACTCACCACGACCCGCCCACGTAGGAATTCATGATCAGATCACTATGAGATTACTTTCCACAGATGCCTCTTTTTGTCCACACTGTGTACCTTCCTTGTCCAGGTGTGTATGTTCAGTGAGGTTGTTTTAGAAACTTTTGTACATTTTGAGTAGGAATCCTTTATCAGATACGTGTTTTATAAGTTTTTTATCCCAGTTTGTGGCTTGTCTTTTGGTTTTCTGAACAAGTTTTTTTACAGAATGAAAGTTTTGAATTTTATAAAGTTTACATTATTATTATTATTATTATTATTATTATTTTCTTCATTAAACTTCATGCCCACAACTATACCTGGTTACTAGCTGTTTTCATTTGAATAAACCACTAAAACCTAAACTAAAATCACCCTATTTTGGTTAGTATAGTTTTGGTGGTGGAAAAAATGTGGAAAGTTGGAATTCAAAAATTCCACTATGTCTACCACACCCCAGCTCATCCACAACACCCAAGGCACAGTGGTTGTTAACATCATCTTCCCTCGGCGCCTGTTAGTGGCATGTGGACTGCTACACGAAGGTGGTCAACTTCACTCCTTTGTGGGAAATGGGTCCGCACAAGGCATGGCCTTTATAATGAACTTTGATGTCTTCTCTGCTTTGCTGTGATAGTGACATGGTTGCTGCGAATAGTGGTTGATCTTCCAGTCATTCAAAAGTGCAAAATACGTTCAGTGGCGCGGCCGATGCTCTTCCTCTGCTCGCGGCTTCTGCGGCTGTCGTCTCTCTACCACATTCGCCAGTTCACACACAGAACTCAGCGCGCTTTATCCAGAACAAGTGCGCCATCCCAGGGAATCATCACATAACCCCCACGTGAGGAAATTATGATGGTTTCTGCGTTATAATCTAATCCGCAGACCCACTTCGACTTTCACCACCTGTCCCAACTGTATGAAAATGTCCTTTTCTGTTCCGGTCTGATTTTATTTTTCTGGAACTGTTACTGCAACTTTCCATCATTTTCACAACCAGGATGGATGTAAAGAGCACAGATGACTCTGATCTGATAGGCCGTTTCTGCCAGGCATCTTTTACTTAGGCTGTTTCCAAGGTTTATCCATTTTATAATATGTATCTGTACTTCACTTATTTTTTTTCATTGTGATTAATTATACAACATTTACTGTTTCAACCATTTGAAGTTTACAGTACCATGGCATTAATTGCATTTAAATTGTCGTTCAAATATCATCAACACCTTTCATCTTCAGAACTTTATTTCCCTCAAGTGAAATTGTATCCATTAAACACTAACTCCCCATTCCCCATTCCCCCCAGCCCCTGGCCACCGCATTCTACTTTCTCTCTCTGAATTTAATTTCTGTAGATACCTCATATAAGTGGAATCATATAATATTTGTCTTTCTGTTACTTCTTATTTCACTTAGTATAATGACTTCAAGCTTCATCTATGTTGTAGTATGTGCCAGAATTTCCTCAGTTTTTAAGGCTGAATAATATTCCATTATGTACATACCACATTTTGTTTATTTGTCCATCAATGGACACTTGTATTGCTTTTAACTATTGTGAATCATGCTGCTATAAATGTGGGTGTACGAATATCTATTCAAGTCCTTGCTTTTAAATCTTTTCATTGTGTACTCAGAAGTGGAATTGCTGGATCATACATTAATTCTCTGATTAAGTTTTTGAGGAACCACCATACTATTTTCCATAGTAGCTGTACTTAATTCCTTTATATGGCAGAATAGTACTTCAGTTTATGGATTGACAACATTTTGTTTATTCATTTATCCATTGATGAACATTTGAATTGTCTACCTTTTGGCTATTGTGAACAATGCTGCTAAGAATATTCATAGACAAGTTTTTTTGAACATTTGTTTTCAATTTTGGGGGGTATATGTTTTGAAGTGGAGTTGTTGAATTATGTGGTGATTTTTTGAGGAAATGCCAAACTGTTGTACACTCAGCCTGTACCATTTTATGTTTTGCACAGGCAATGTTTAAGGGTTCCAATTTTTCTACATCATTGTCAACATTCATTTTGTTTAGTTTCCTCAATTATAGCCATTCTAGCGTGTGTGAAAGGGGTATCACATTGTGGTTTTAATTTGCATTTTTATCGTGACTAATGATGTTTGACATATTTTTGTGTGCCTATTGACCATTTGTGTGTCTTCTCTGGAGAAGTGTCCATTCAGGTTTATTTTTAAAATTTAATTGTCCTTTTTGTTGATGGATTGTGAAAGTTCTTTATATATTCTGGATAACAGGTTTATCACACATGTAATATGCAACTATTTTTTTTCCATTTGTGGACTATCTTTGCACTCTCTGGATAGCTTCTTATGATGCACAAAAGTTTTTAATCTTGAGAAAATCTCATGTGTCTATTTTTTTTTTCTTTCATTGCATTTGCTTTGGTGTCAGATCAAAATAAACCATTGCTAAATCCTAGGTCATAAAGAATTATCCCCATGTTTTCTTTGAGAGTTTATACTTCATACAGTTAAGCCTCTTATCTATTGGAGTTAATATTTGTATGTGGTGCGAAGTAAGGATCCCATTTCAATAGCAGGTGGGTAGTCAGTTTGCCTAGCACCATTTGCTGAAAAGACCCTTTACCCAATGTAATGTTGTCTACTCTTGTCAAACATCAAATGACTGTGGATGAACAGCTTTATTTCTGGGCACTCAGTCAGTTCCATTCACCTATATGTACAGTCATGCACCACATAATGAAGTTTCGGTCAATGACAGACCACATATACAATAATGGTCCCATAAGATTATAAATGAGCTGAAAAATTCCTATAGCTTAGTGAAATTGCAGCTGTCCTAACATCATAGCATAATGCATTACGTGTTCATGATGATGCTGGTATAAACATACCCACCGTGTTGACTGTCATAGAAAAGTATAGCAGATACAATTATGCATAATACGTGATACTTGATAATGATAACAACCATATTACAGGTTAAGGTATTTACTGTGCTCTAATTTTATCATTATTTTAGAGTGAACTCTTTCTACTTATAAAAATCAAGTTCACTGAAAAACAACGCACTGTGTTATGCTAGCAGCAGCCTCATGCATCTTGTGTCTACCGTGTCTCTTGATTGCAGCCTTTTCTCTTGTGCTTGATTTAATCTCATGATGTTTTCGTACAGTAACATGTTTTATGTTTAGGTACATTAGGTACATTTAGGGGTGCAGGGGTTTACAGGTTTAGGGTTAGGGATAGGGTATTAGGGATTAGGGTCAGGGCTGGAAGTTAGGGTCTCAGGTCCAGCTTCAGGTCCAAGGTCCAGGGTCTAGCTCCAGCACCTGGTGTCTGGTATCTGAGATCTGGAGTCCAGGGTATGGCTCTGGCATCTGGCATTTGGAGTCCAGGATCTGGGGTCTAAGTTAGGTAAGGGTTAGTGGTTTAAGGTAAGGGTGATGGGGTAACGGTTAGGCATTAAAATATTAAAGTTAGGGCTAGGGTTTAGCTTTTAAGGTTTAGGGGGTTGGTTTTTGGGATTAGGGATTTGAAATTAGATTTGGAGTAAGGGTTTGGGGTCAGGGGTCAAGGTATTTGGTATTTGGGCTAAAGTTTGGGATTTGAGTTTGGGTTTGGAGTTACGGTTTACAGTATATGGTTATGGTTTTGTGTTCAGGGATAAGGTTTAGGGGTAGGGTTTAGGGTTGATGTTGGGGTTAGAATTAGAAATTAAGGTTTAAGGTTAAGGCTAGGGGTTGAGAGTTAGGGATTGGGAGGGTTAGAGGTTATTAGCGTTAGGGTTTAGGGTGTTTGAATTTAGTGTGCTAAAGTTTAGGGTTTGGAGTATTATGGTTTTGGGTTAGAGTTTTATGGTTAGGGTGACAGGGTTGGGATTGAAGTTAGGTAAAGTTTAACACTTTAACAAAGTTTAAGGTTAATTTTAGAAATTATGTTAGGATTTAGGTGAGTGTTGGGTTAGGGTGAAAGATAGATTTAGGGTTAGGGTTAGAGGCTAGCCTAGAATTTGGGATAGGTTTAGGGATAAGTTTGTGGTTATTCTTAAAGTTACAATGTGGTCAGGGTCAGAGTTTAATCTAGGGTTAAAATGTTAAGATTGGTTTTAAAATTAGGGATATAGTTAGGCTTATAATTGAGTTTAGGTTATAGAGTTAACGTTTGAGTTATTGTTAGAGACTTGAATAGTATTTGAGTGAAGTTTAGAATTAAGGTTCATTTTAGGTATACGTT